>NC_134530.1:56514720-56794720 GCF_050624435.1 Tenrec ecaudatus
CCACGCAGACACAGAGATAATGAGAGCAGCCTGGCGGGCTGTCTGGATGGTTAGATAAGGCACACAAAGAGCTGGGACTCTGGTGACCACACACGGGTGCGGCAGGAGGCGCCCATCTTTTGAACCATCAGATCCCTGCGGATCCCTGTCTGCTCTCTGAGGCTGGGCCACCTCCCTCTCCCCTCTTTGCTGCATTAAATGTGAGCTTCCTGGCATCTATCAAGCCCAGGTGCTTGCGTTCAGGAATTCTCTGGCCGCCACCCCCTGGCCATCAAGTCTTCTTGGGCTTGGCAATGAGGTGGAGGGGGAAAGGGCAGGGAGGACTTGGGGGCTCACTCCCTAGAGCAATAAGACTGCGTCCCCTGAACTTAATCAACATTCGGTCTAACTTCCTTCTAGTGCAGCGGTTCTCAACCTATGGGCCGCGACCCCTGGGGGGGGGGTCAAACGACCCTTTCACAGGGGTTGCGTAAGACCCTATTTCCAATGGTCTCAGGAACCGAGACACTGCTCCTCTATCTGTCTCCAGGAGGTCTGCCAACATTGCAGATACGCCCACATACGGGGTCACCACAACATGAGGAACTGTATTAAAGGGTCGCGGCATTAGGAAGGTTGAGAACCACTGTTCTAGTGTGTCTTGTAACTGCTCAGTGGACCTGAGAGATAGAAATGACATCACTCATCTTGGGGAGCAGCAGTGTGTATGTGTGTGTGTATGTGTGTGTGTGTGTGTGGTGGGGTGCATTGCAGGGAACTGAGTGCACAGCAGGATCGTGGGGAGACATCAGCCAATTGGAGAGCCCTCCTGCCCCGTCCTTGTTCATGCCCCCTCAGAGAACTCCAGACAAGTCAAGGCCTTGGGCCGTTCCTCTTGCTCCGTCCCTAAACCACAGGCGAAGGCCCACCAGGTGTCACGGAGCGCATCAAGTGGCCGAACTCCCCACCGGGCTGCCACCCCATCCCTCAGAGGCCGGATGGGCCCCCTTCCACACAGAGATGTGGGGACACGGCTGGTAGCTGCCATTGAGTCACAGGAGAAGCAGCACCGCAGTGCTGAGCCACCTGCAGGATTGGCGGGCAGTGGGCCTACTGGGACCCACCCGGTCCTCACTGGCAGATCTTTGGAAATCCACCGCAAGGTCTTCCTCCCCAGTCTGCCTGGGGCTGGAAGCCCTGCGGGTCCCATATTGTCATAGCAACATGCAAGCCCACCTCCCAGGTGAGCAGTGACTTCTCGGAGGCCAGGCCCTGACTGGAGGTGAGAGTTCCACCTCAGAATCATCATTGCGCCGTCGCCAGCTGCCATTGAGGAGAACTGCAGCTCGTGGCGGCCGCTGCACATTGCAACGAAATGCCACCTGGCCGCGCACCATCCCATCAGCTATGGACCAACCATCGTTGACAGGCCTCCCAGCCGAGGTAGTCCTGTGACGCTTGCAGGATAGCCTCGGAACCAGCCCAGAGGTTCAGAAAACTTAAAGGCTCCTGGCAAGACTCAGGGAAGCAGCTGGAGACGTGCCGCGTATGTCACAGCTTACCAACAAATCCTAGGAGGCGGGTCTGATCCCCGTTTTCCAGACAAAAAAATGACACCTAGACAGGGTGAGTCTTTTTTGCTTTATCCACATGGTGATGGAATCTGGATTCGAACTCAGGTTTGTGTGGCTCCAGAGTCCAGGTTCTTATGACTGCCCAGTACCCTTGTCTGCTCCCAAGATAATCAGCCCCCCACCCCCTCTCACCATGGTGGGAGCTAGGCTCCTAACAGGCCCCCTTCTGAGCACCCCCTTCTCTTTCTCTGTAGGCTGGCAGGCAGCATCACCTGGCAGGGGTCCTGTGGGCGTAAGTCACGCTCATGCGTGTGCACTCTCCAGGACCTTTGTGCATGTCAGACTGAACAGACTGATCATGACATCATGTAACTTTAATTTAATACAAATTCATTCTTAACTCACAAAATGGGTGACATTTTAAATTAAAAAAGACCATGGGAGTGGTCCAGAGACTCGGTAGCTTAAAGGGGTGGGGTGAGGACTCTACTTGCCCAGGTGAGACCCCAGGCGACAGCAGTGAGGTGGGCCAGCGATTCCCGCGGCGTTGACGTGGGCAGAGACTTAAGAGCAGAATCCAGGCCCCACGACCAGAAAGAAAGGCCAAGGCTGAGGAGGCATTTTGGCTTGGTCTTGAATTCCGAAGGTTCCTGATTGTGGGCAAGGACAGAGCCCCAAGGAAGGACACCCAAGAGTCGGCTGCCCCAAAGTCCAAGCTGAGAGGTGGACTCTGTATGGTTGGGTGCTGCTGCAGACAGCAGGCATGCACTTGCTCAGCCTCCCTTCTAGCTCGTGCCTGGTGCTGCGGAGCCCGGCCAGGGAGATAGCACATTCCCCAGACCTCCTTGCAGCGAAGGATCGGGATTTGAATGAGGTTTTCCCATACTGAATCCCTGGGAACAGAGTTCAGGGGAGGGAGAGGCTGGTCTGGGGACATCCCTTTGCTGGCATGGCCTGGGCAGCAGCAGAGGCAGCGAGTCTGCAGCCAGCGGTGTCCAGGAGGCAGTGGCTTCCTGCCGGTGGGAGTAGCTGTCCTGGTCACAAGAGAGGCTTCATGAGTCGGGGGGCTGGGAGCTGTTCCTGGAAATGCACCAGAGAGCCGACTCCTCCAGCTCTTCTAATGATTTGCTAAATCTCCAGGGACCTGAAAAGGAATCCTTTGTTGAGACTAGCTGAAGGGGCTCCTCTTGTCGGCAACAGAGCCCTACTGTCTGAGGAGGGGACTTGCCAGGCCCAGGCCTCACTGACACAACGGCTCCCAGCAGCCTCCCTGCGTGCTGGCCTGGGCACAGAGGCCTCGCTGCTGAGGGCTGGCTGCACTCTTGTTTCTAGGTTCCGGGGACTCGGGTCACCCAGTGGAACTCATCCTGCAGGTGCCCTTAGGCAAATGGGCTGTGTCACCCTGCCGGCGGGGGGGGGGGGGGGGGCAGGGTTTTTCCCGTCTTTAGGTCTGTGGGCAGGAAGGTTGCATGGCGACGGTTACATGTGTGCCCAACTACCAGGCGCCTTCTGCAGGTCAGCACCCCCTCACAGTGGCACGGGTGACCTGCAGATCGTGGGACAAGCAGGGACCTTGTGTTGCGTGCGGGGAGGGACAGTGGGAGGGCGGTTCTCAGGAAGTCCTAGAACGGAGCTCAAAGGCCAAACAGCCCACCATCAGTCTGGCCAGGGGTGAGTCAGAGGCCAGGGAGCAGAGGCAAGTTGTGTGTCCCTGTAGAGCTGCCACCTGCTGGCAATACCTTGGCATATCCTGAGTCCACAGCACCTGGGATGGAGGGAAATGGAGGAGGTAGCTCCCCAGCTCCTGAGAGGAAAGGGATGAAGGTCAGGCAGGGGTTGACAACTCACATCCTTGGACCAAAGACTGGGTCCCCATCAAGGTCAGGGAGATAGGGAATATCGGTGCTGGAAATGAGCTTAGGGACTATGGGTGCCCGCTCCATTTTACAGATAGGGAAATGGAGGCTGACGGGGGCACTGGCTTGTGTCTCCGGGAGGCCATGCCAGGATAGACCCCAGGCCTCTCGCCTCCTGGGCCGGGCTCTTGCTGGTGGGTGGCCCCAGGCCCAGGTGGGCAGCGCTTGCGCTGGCTGGCCACACTAGATGCGGATGGTGTTGATCCGCAGCGGCTGCACGTTCTTGCCGTTGGCGTGACTCTGGCCGGGGCTGAAGTAGGAGCAGAGCTTGCCCGGGAACTTCTCGCGGAAGGTGTAGAGCCAGGACATGTCGTCGGCGTTGTAGAAGGTGAGCAGGCCCTGGTCATAGTCCAGGAAGACGCCCACCTTGTCCAGCTTGTCCCGGACGTTGAGTCGGGTCCACGGCTCCGTGCAGGCGCTGTATTGGTTGCCGTCGTGCATGACGATGCAGTAGAAGCCGCGGCTGGGCTGGATCTGGATGCTGCCCTTGCGGCTGGCAGCCTCGTGGGCCAGCCCGATCACCCACTGAGTCTTCTCTGCCACCACCACCTCCCAGTAGTGCACCCCACCGCTGAAGGCCTCGGAGCCAAGCACCGACACCTCCACGTCGAAGCGCTTCGGCGAGTCCTGCAGCGGCTGGGGGTGCAGGTTGCCGTAGGCCACGATGGTGCAGTCATCAGACAGGATCAGACGCTGGTGGGCAGTGCCCGGGTCCAGGGTCAGGGACGCTGGCACTGTGGGGAGAGGGGGAGCTGATGAGGGCAAAAAGGCTACGGACCCAGTGGTGTTTCCCTGGGGACAAGGTTATGGTCCTTAGAAGACCGTGCAGGTGGAAAAGGTGATGGCTAAGGTCCTTCCGACGTCAGTCTGGCCTCAAAGAGCACGTCCACGTCCCTGTCTTCCAGCGGACCTCTCCCTCCCCATCTCCCACTCGGCAGTGCGCTGGCTCTGGCTGCTCACTCCCCTCTCTCAGCTCGATATGGTCCCCCCCACCCCACCCCCACGACACTCAGTCCAAATGGCCTGCACTTGGGGGTGCCCTCCTGGTCACCTGGCCTTCACTTTGCGTGTGCCCCCCTCTGGCAGAGTGTCATTTCGGGGCCCCTCCTTGCCCTCAGCAACGCTGTGGATCTCTAGTGTGCGCTCAGGACAGGGCACTGGGACATCTTGCCAAATTCAGTTTGACTCTGTGTTTTGTTCTTTGGACAGGAGACACGGGAGGGGTGGGGGTGGTTTGTGTGTGTATATATCACCTGGCTCTGGGCCACATCAGCCTGGCAGGTCCCCCTGAGGGAGCTGAAGCATGGCCCGCCAGAGAAGGGGGACTGCGCTGGGCTCTCGGTAGCCTGGCTGACTGTTTCCAGGTGGGAGTCCGAGGAGGGGTTGGAAATCTGGGAAGGAATCCTGCCTCGCCAGCCCCCCCCCCCCCAATTTCCTTGTCGGGGGAAAAGGCCGTGACTGGAGGACTGATCACCCCCACAGTGTGTGTCCATACACGGAAATGAGAGCGAGCCAGCCTTTCCGACCATGAATGTGAGGCAGTCACATCCTAAGCAGAGCCCACTCCCAGCAGGCCATCCGAGGACCCCCGGGGTGTGCATCGTACCCTCTGCTCTTCTGAGACTCAGAGGGCTGTGCGGAAGCAACGGGGTCGCTGGACACACAATTCTCTGTCCAGGGACTGAGAGGAGAGGGGATTATGGGGAGGAGAGTCTGCTAGACTCGTGACTGCCCACCGGGCAGCTCCCACTGTGGGGTGGGAGGGGTGTGTGTGTGTGTTGGGGAAACGGGAGAGATGAACCTAATTAGATCCAGCCAGCATCCCCCCGGGGTGTGTGCAGTGGGATGTGTTGGCCACGGTGCCAGCAAGATGAGGCTATGGCCAGGGCACAGGCTCTTGGGGAAACTGGCAAGTGGTCCCAGTGGGCCCCTGACCAGTGAGGAGGGTACTCTAGGAAGCCCAGTGGGCTCTCGGGGGCTCAGGGACGGAGGTTGCAAGGGAAAGGCCATGCTGCCCACAGGGCCCAGCTCCTGGGGGTGGCCGGAGGGGTGATGAGAGCAGGCGCATGGTGGTTAAGTGCTGACTGAGAGGTTGGTGGTGGGCGGCTCCTTGGGTGAGAGATGCGCCCTCTTTCTGTCAGGACTCACAGCCTTGGACACCCCAGTGGCATGGCCACTCTGTCCTACAGGTTGTGAGGAGCTGGCAGGGACTCCAAGCAATGGGTGTGGTTTTTGGTGGGTGTGGTTTTTGTCTTCAGAGGTGGGGGGGGCAGGCCTGCTGGAACTGAGCATGCAGCTTTGTAGTCAGCACTAGGGGTGGGGCCTGATTTCCGGTGGACAAGGCCCCACCTCCTGGCATTCTTATTATACAAGGGACATGGCCCAACCTTCAGAGGGTGAGGGAGCTCCCACTCAGGAGGGCAGGCCACTACAGGGCCTGACACCCTGGCTACTGCCCAGCCCCTGGGCCTCCTAACAAGGACAGAGGGGGCCTGTCTTCGGGGCCTCCCTCTGGCTTCCTGTGACGTGGGTTGGCACGAGTGAAAGGTCTTCAGGCCAGAGAGCGACACAGAAGAGGGGGCTGGCAGCACCCTTTTCCCTCTGGGAAGTCAGTCTGAGGGGCCTCTTCTCATGGAAGGGGCGTTTGGAGCAGGGGGAGGGGGTCAGAGGGCGCTGGGGAAGGGGCAGGAAGTGCTGAGGCCGCAGGAACGGTCTTCCTGGTGCGTGGCCCCAGCTGCCATCCCATGGCCAAGCCTGTGGCTGGTACAGGGACTCCGCTTCCAGCCCGCTGGGGCCTGACCCAAGAATGCCATCAACTCTTTCCGTTGACTAGGCCTTCCAAGAATGCGGTCCCTTGGGCCTTCCTGCCACATGGCCTCTCCGGCACAGCTTGGGCGATCCCCCAGCTGCCTTCAAGCTCACTGACTCCCGTGATCACAGGAGCTGTCAGGGCACATATGAGTGGACCCATTCTTCAGGAGGGGAAGCTGAGGCCCTAAAAAGCCTTCTCCGAAGGAACTACTGGGGCGCAAGCGGAATTGGAACTTGAGCTGATGATGCCTTTTCACAGCCCCAGCCCCCATCAGGGCCTGCTCTGCAAGGAACTAGCTGATGAGTCGCTATAATAACAACTGACCAGCGGGTACCATGCACTTACTAAGTTCTGGGACTAAGACTACAAATAATCGTTTTTCATCCTCGTGTCTACCACATGGGAGAGAAATGCAACTAGACCTGGCTTGCAGATGAGGAAACGGAGGCTCGGAGTCTATTCCAACAAATGGCAGCCCTACATGGCGTTTCTGAGGCTGTAAACCGTGATGGAGGCAGAGCCTCAACTTTGCCCCTCGGAGCGGCTGGTGGGTGTGAACTACCGACCTGGTGGTTAGTAGTCCAACACTCACCCAACAGCGAGCGCCACCAGGGCTCTTGGGTAATACGCATGCAAAGACTCAAATGGATTCAAGTAAGCCGGAGAGGGCAGAGGGCAGCCTAGGAGGAGGAGGAGGCAGTGTCTGGTGTCCTTGGACAATGGGTAGCCTGGCGTGGCTGGGCAGGAAGTCAGCCTGGGAGCTGGGGTGATTAGGCTGGGTAAGAGAGAAATAGTGCCCAGTGCCAGGCAGAGGGGCAGGGTGGCATGGAGGAGGAGTGTGGAGTGGAGGCTTTCCAGCAGGTAAGCGTGCCTATGGGGTGCTGTGGGGTTCTCAGGTGCCCCAATAGGAAGCCGGGGTTGGTGGGAGGGGTTGAGCAGGAGACTGCTAGAATCTATGGGGTCCCTTGTCCTCCCCTTCCAACAGAGAGGGCCTTGGTACTGGCAGGAGCCAGAGTGACTTCACAGGCTCCACAGACAAAAGAAAGGGCTGGTGGCCTGCTGCTCTCTGAGCTCCCCAGGGGCAGGAGGCAGGTCTCTCCTGAAGACAGCTTCTCTGGGGCAGTGCAGCTGAACCAGGCACACACGCCTCCAGGAGGCAACTGGCACCACTTTCCGAAGTCCCATTTTTTGGTGGTTTTTCTTTTTAAACATTTTTAATGTCCACTCCCTGGGAAAGGGGAAGCAATCACAGAGGAGCCCTCCCAGGGCAGCAGTCCCTCCCTCCCTCCTTGGTCCTCTCAGTTCTGCTCCCTCTCCCACTGAGTTTCCCCCCACCGCCCACAGAGAGGCTGCTGCCAGCTCTTCTGTCCGCAAGCAAACCTCCTTGAAAGCAGCGTCTCCCCTGGGTGTCTCCACTTCCTCTCCTCCCCTTCTCTCTTGGCGGGGGTCCAATCAGGCTTTTCACCCCCCATCATTCCACCAAGCAGCCCTTGTCAAGGTCACCAGTGACCTCCAGGTTGCTGAACCTGGGGAACGGTGGGTTCTCGGTCCTCCTGCAGTTGGCCTCGCAGATCTTTGACATCACGGAACCCTTCTGGAAACACTCTCTCACTGGATCCCAGGTTCCCGGCCTGTGTCCCCGGAAGCTCTTCCCCAGCCTCCTTAGCTGGGCCTGCCTCCCATCCCTGGCTTCTAGAAACACCCTGGGCACCAACTATTAGGGCACCCCCCTTCCCCCACGCTCACTCTGCCCTAGATGAGCTCATCCAGGTTCATCCAATACCACCCGTTTGCCTGATACCTGCCTTGACCTCGCTCCTCCACGCCAGACTGGTAATCCGAACTGCCAGCACTTAGACATCTGATCGCCCCTGCAAACCTCACGGGCTTAAAACTGAACCCTTGACCCCTCCCCACAAACCTGCTCCTCCCAGCCATCCCACCTCAGTTCACAAGAACTCCATCCTTCAATTGCCTTAGCTCCTCTTTCTCTCACGCCCAAAGCCCACCCATTAGCAAATCCTAGGAACGCTACCTTCAAAACGTATGAGGGGCTTCGCAAGGCTTGTGGGAAGCTGATGGAAAAGATCAAGGGAGATTCCACGAGAAGCCCCTTTGTACAGAGAATCAACCACTGCTCACCACCTCTACTGCCACGACGCTGGTCCGAGCCCCCGTCATCTCTCACCTGGGTCACAAAGCCACTTCTCACCCCCAAGCCCCCACCACCTTGTCCCTTCAGTCGGTTCTCACCCTCAGCAGCCACAGGGAGAGCCCTTAAAACCTCAGCTCAGGTCACTGCACACCCCCCAGCTCTCCTCCAACTCCCATCTCACTGGGTGTAGCTCTCCAGCCCGCCCAAATGATCATTGTTAAGGGTGGGAGGGCCAGCTCCCTGACCCTCTTCACTCACTGCACTCCAGCTACACGGGTCCCCTCTCCGTCCTGGGGCTTCAATGTGTCAGGCACACTCCTGCCTCAGGGCCTTTGCATGTGGCCTTCCCACTGTACACTGTCCACTCAGATTCTCCAATGGCCCTCCTCTCCTCCTTTCCATCTTGGTGAGGTCCTCCAACCAGGTCCTCCACCTGTCCTTACCCTCCCTCTGCCGGCCCGCCCATCCTCCCACAGCCATCACCAGTATCTAGTAAGCGACTTCCTTGTCGCTAAGCTCTGAGAGGGAGAGACCGTCACCTGCTTGGCTCAGGGCACCCTCTCTAGCACTTAGAACAGTTCCCGGCACCAGGCATGTGAATGAGGAACCCGGTGCCATAGTGGGGTACACATTGGCCAACAGATCAACACCACCGGACTCTCGGAGGACGAAAGTCGCAGCCCCTACCCCTGTAACGCTACAGGCTCCAAGACCCATGGGGCAGGTCTGCTCTGTCCTCCAGGTTGCCAAGTCAGTAGGCAGCAACTCCCTGGCACAGCGCTGTGGACAGGGTGATTGACGGGACCACCAGGCCCTCGGTCTCTTCACCTGGTGAACAGGCAGACCGAGGAGTCTGCCCTCAGGAGGTTCTATGAAGGTTCTCTGAGCTGAGGGACAGTGCAGGGGACGCCACAGGGCCCGGGACACGGCAGGTAAGGGGCGCTGGTCAGCCTTCTGCCTTACCCTGGTAATGTCTGGGACAGGCTAGGACCTACCCCACCGGGCTCCAGCCCCTGATAATCCTGGCCTCTCCCAGGGCCCTCTCACCTGGATGGATGTCTTGGAACAGGGATTTCCAGATGGTGTACTGCAGGGGGCCCGTGTACTTGGAGGTTGGGAAGTCTTCGTAGGTCAGGTTGGTCTCGTGGCTCTTCCCCTTGAGCCTGGCAGGGGAGAAGGAGGGCAGGTGCATAGGAAACTCCATTAGTCCTGCCTCCAGACGAGTGGGTACCCAGGCCTGTCTGACACAGACCTGAATGGATGACGTCTCCGCTCACCACCGCCCCCCGCACCTGCTTCCACGCCCACCCTTCTGCCTGGCTGGAGGGGACATCCGCTGAGGAAGGGCCGGCCAGGTGGGCACCTACCTCTCAGACAGCGAGGCCACCCCGGCTAGGAAGGTGTGCCGGTCGGTTTCGGCCAGCCGCTCCTGCAGGATCTGCGCCCCCTCCTGCACCTTGCGCAGCTGCTGGCTGTAGCGCTGCACTTTCTGCTCCATGTCGGTCAGCGTGCGGGCCGTGTCCGCCTCCAGCTCCTCTAGCATGGCCTTCTGCCGCTCGCGCAGCAGCCGGTGCAGCCTCTCGAAGGCCTCCCCAATGGTGGTCCGCAGGCTCTTGGTGGAAGACTGCAGGGGAAGCGCATCAGGGTTAGGGCGGAGCGTGGGCAGCCCTGGGAGAGAGGACATAGAGGAGGCGCAGAGGGTCCTGAGGGGGTGGGGGTGGTGGTGCACGCAGAACCATGGCGCTAAGAAAGGACACGGGGTGGCCAGTGAGCAAGAGTGGGTGTGGCCACGAGGAGATGGGCCAGGTGAGACCATAAACTGGAACGAGAAGAGGGGCAGAGGTGGAGGGAACGGGGCAGAGCCTGACAGATGCTTTGTGGGGAGAAGCTTGGGGCCCAGGGACTGGCTGGCTATAGGGGTGTGTGGGGGGGAGGGAGCGGTGTGTGTGGGGGAGGGAGGGTGTCCAGAGTGAGGCTCGGATTTCTGCCTGAGGGCGGAGGGAGGCTGGGTCGAGGGGGAGGCTTGGGTATGATGAGGTCTTTGTTGAAAAGAAACGACACTCCTGGGGCTCCAGGGGAAAAGGACTGGGCAATGGACACAGAGCTCTAGGAACGGCAGGGTTGGGCACCCGGCCCCCCACCCATTGAGGTCCTGCAGCTAGGGCCCAGGCCATGTTCAGAGCTGGTTAGCACGAACTTTCCTGGGTCTCTCAGCCCCTGTGACACTGCCAGGCCCAGGAGGGGACAGAGGGGTAGAGTGGCGAGTGCCTGGATAAGAATCCTGGCGGTGCGTGTCTAGCTATGGCAAACTTCAGACACCGACGGTAGCGTACTGAGTAATCTGCTCTGTAACATGAGGTGCAAACGCTGCCTTGCAGGGTTAGGGTCCAGACTGAAGAGCTGGGGAGCTAGAGTTGGGTTACTAAAAAGCGATCCCTTCTAAGGGGCTGCTGAGCGTGGGCTGCAGGACACACGTGTCCAGGATGTCAGCTGGGGCTGGGAGAAGGGGGTGTGGGTGGGGTCGCAGGGGGTCAGCCGGCCTCTGCAATTTCACTTTGTGGGATTCCGGTTGGGAGCTCATGCAGTCAGGGCTCTGTGGGAGGCTCCGCAAAGGCTCAATTAGGGCCTGCTCCCTCCCCCTCCAGCTGGGCAGCCTACAGGAAGAGGTGCTGGCAGCAGGCCAGCCTCCCTGCACACGCCCACCCAGAGAGCCAGGCAGACAAAGAGCGGGCGGGTGGAGGAGAAGCTGGGATGCTGGGCCAGGCGGCCTGCGGGTGGCCTCCCTGAGACCCCTACCTGGGGGCTTTGGCTTCTGGGGTGGCATACTTCAGATGGGGAAACGGGGCCCACTCATGCCATCAGAAGCTACCAGCCGGAGACCCCCCTGCAAACCCATGCCACCGGCTCTGGTCCCTCCTTCGAGGGCTCTCCAGCAGCATTTGGCCAACTAGTCTGGCCTCTTTGCTCAGTCTCCCTCACAGGCTTGCCCTGACCTTCATCCCCACCATGGCTTTGTGGTGGTAACCAGCCAGGGCCTACCTCACTAGCCCTGCGGGGCCCATCTGTCCAGCTGCCTCCTCGACACGAACTCGGGGGTGCACAGGGCCCCATGAGCTGCCAAGCTATTGAAGACACCATTCCAGCCCCACAAGAGGGGCTCAGTGACAGGTGGCGGGGGGGAAACGGGCGGGTGAGCAAAGCCACGGGGTGCATGAAGAGATGAATGCTGGGGAGCAGAAGCAAACCATCATACTCCCCTTAATATGCTGTCCCAGGTCTGATAAGCGCCCCCAGAGCGGGAAGGATGCCTTTCCTAGCCCCACCCCTCATGGCCATCACAGAGCCTGGCACAAAGCTGGCAGTCAGGAATGCTTGAGGGGGTGGTAGAGGGAAGAGGGGTCTTGCCCAAGGCTGCTCCGCAGAGCTGGGTGCAGGCTTAGAAGGGCGGACTGAGGAAAAGGGGATGGGGGGGCACAGGGCAAGGAAAGTTCAGAGGTGCAGCCTCAGGGTGCCAGCCACCCCTGGGAGACAGCCCTGCACCAAGTACGTGAAAACAGCTTCGGTCATACCTGAAGGAGCCCTCCTGACAGCCTCCTGGTTATGTGTGGGGCTGCTAGTCCCAAGGTCAGCGGCTCGAAACCACCAGCCGCTCTACTGGAGTAATCCAAGGCTTTCTATTCCCATGAAGACTTAGAGGCTCAGAAACCCACAGGGGCAGGCCTACTCTGTCCGTGGGGTGGCTGTGAGTCAGAATGGACTCGATGGCAGTAGGAAATGGAGACCTGCCCACAGGCCGGTCCCTGAACCTCTCTGTGCCACCAAGACTGTGGGAATAACATGCTCGACCCCCAAAGGTGAGTCCCTCCCTACCACTTGCTGATTCAACAACTCCCTATTGTGTGCCAGGCATGGTGCTAGGCTCGGGGAGTCTGGAAGCCAAGCCATGGCGCTGGCATTCTGTGGGCTTGTGTGTGAGACGATACACAAGAAGCAGTGCCCCATGGGGAGAGACAGGTTCACCCACGAAGGCTGGTGCCGCGTCATTTAACTAGTCCACACACACCGCACCCCCCCCCTCCAGCCCCACTCACTACAGCCGGGGAAACAGGAGGAGCTGGGGCCACTTTAGAAAAACACCCTAGCAGGAATGCGGCACTGGGCCAGGGCCCGACCAAGGGAAACATGGGGCCGAGGAGGGAACTCAGACTCCCCGAGGCTGGGCCACTGGAGGGGTGGCAGGGCAGGCACCAGGTGAAATATGACCTCCAAAGCGTCCAGAGGCATTTCTTGTATAAACACCCCAGTCCAGACAGGAAGCGCTGGGGGAACTGGAGGGGGTGGGGCCCCACAGGACCCCTGGGAGGCAGACAGATGGACAGGAAAGTGGGGGAGGAAGAGGTCAGTGCAGAAAAACAATCAGGGCTGTGGGTAGGGGGAGGAGCGAATGTGGAGAAGAAGCAGACCATAATAGTCCCCCTCTGACCCAGGCAGGGCTTCCACTTGCTCCTCATCACTCGAGAGGGGTAGTCGCCAGAGAGATGGGGAAACCGAGGCTCGGCGAAGGCATGGAACCCGAGTCCCAGGGCCGTGTCTCATCTGTTGCCCAGTAAGGGAGGGGTGGTCTCCAGAGGCGCTCATGATGCCCTCTGTAGGAATACTTGCCCTGACCTTCCTGAGACCACAGCAGGTTGGTGGCCAAGTTGGGGTCAACATCTGGGTCACTGATGGCCTCTCCAGGCCCGAGTGACCTCTGGAGGCCCACACCATACCTATGGCTTTCTTCCAGCTGCTGCCGGCAGTGGTACCTCTGCTGACCCCCTGGAGGCAGACTGAAACCACAGCTGGGCCCTGTCCTGTTTTGGTCCCAAACAGATGGGGCAGAAACCAAAGCCAGTTCTGCCGGTTAGGGGGCTATTTGCCGGGGATTTCAGAGGCGGCTTTGGAAGTGAGCTAAGATCCCAAACTCCAGGCCTGGAAGAGAGTCCTGAGAGAACAGCCAGGACACAGAAGGGGAGACCTAAGGGCCAGACAGTGGGCCATTTGCAGAATCCCATGTCTGTGGCTGGATCCGAATGGATGTCCTTCCTCTCGGGTCATGGGCAAAGGCCTTATTTTCAAATCACTGTAGCAGAGGCACAGGAGGCCCGGCGGCATCGTGGGCTGCTAACCGAAAGGGTCAGTAGTTAGAAAGCACCACTGCTCTGAGGGGTTGAGACAAGGCGTTGTGCTCCTGTAACGACTGCAGCCTGGGAAACCCACCGGGGCAGTTCCACTAGTTCTAGGGTCGCTATGCGTCAGAACTGACTCGCTGGCAGCGTCTGGCCTGGTTTGGTAGTGGAGACAAAGGGACCCTAGTGTGGCTGCTATTCAACAACGGGCTGCTAGCGGAAAAGAGGTTCAAAAGTCAAAGGTTCTAACCTGTCAGGCACTTCAGGGGGAAAAGATGTGGCAGCCTTAGAAATCGCGGGGGACAGATCTACTCAGTTCTATAAGGTGGCTGGGTATTGGGATCGACTTGAAGACAACGGGTTTGGTTTTAGGTTTCTGTCGGAGGCTGCAGGGTTGGGTCCTATTTTCCAGCGTCCATTTCTCCAAGGCCTGGTACCAGGACAAGGCCACAGGGCCACAGGCCATCAGGAGGGTGTGCGAGTGAGGGACACACCCAGGTGGCTCTTCCAGCAATGGATGTGTTTAAAGAAACAAGGTACACACAGGCCCAGTCCCACTTGCCTTCCTGGAAACTCTTGCCTCCTCTGTCTCCCCCACCCCCTCACCCCACCCAGGCCAGGCTCACCTTGGTCTCAGCCACCTGGCGCTTGAGCAGCTGCAGCGCCTCCGTGTGCTCGCGCTCGCTGTCCTGAAGGGCCTGAAGCTGCTCCTTCAGCTCCCTCTGGAACACACACAAGTCTGGGATGAGCGTGCCAGCTGCAGCTGGAGCTTCGGCTGCCTAGACATGTCCAGAATCCTCCACTCCTTTCCATCCTCCACTTTTGCAACTGCCTCCTCTGGGCCAGACTAGAACGTGTGCCTTCCCGTCCCAGGTCCACCGCTATATGCAGCCCACCCTGGTCCAGCCGTGAGCCTCCCTGCTTAGACTCCTCTGGTGGCACCGCAGCTGAGCCCGCCCTCTGCTAGGGCTAGCCTGGCCATTGGTTCGCGCACGCGCATCTCGCCTGGCTGGCATGAGCTCAATCGATGCACTCCATAACCTCAGGCACGATTATCAGCCTCGTTTGCTGATGGAAAACGGGAACAGAGAGGGCAGGAAAACTGCCGGAAGCATACAGTTCAGAGTGGACGGGCCTGGTTCCGTGGACCATGCTGGGAGACGAGCTTCCTACGAGGACAACACCCATGGGGAAAACAACGAAGACCCACAACACCTAGAATCACAAAACTCTCCACTGAGCTGGAATCAGTAGGACCAGATTTCCCGTCGCCTCACGTCCCAAGATGGCTCAGCGTGGCATGTCTTTATTACAGAAACGTGAGGCTTTGTTCTTGGATTTCTTTTTTTGGCAATGATTTTTTAAAGTCTGGCATTAAATGTTGTTTATCTCAATGACTGTGGTTTTTCGGTGCCCACTTAAATCCTGTACCTGAAAGCAAGTGCCTACTTCACCTCACTGTCTCTATCATCATTCTCCTCCCTGATCCCCCAACTCCCAGCTAGCTAGAGAAGCCTTCTTCCTGTTTCTACAACACCCTTTTTGTAACTTGGGTGAAAGTTTACAGAGCGGCCTGGTTTTCCACCATTCAGGTGTGGGATTGGACATTTTGTTTGGTGACTTTGACTGCTGTCCCCAAAATGCATGGGTACCCTGCCCACTTCCTCCCGGCATTTCCCATTTCCATCCCCTTCTTTCCAATCCCTTCCTGCCTTTGAGCTTCATCCTTCCGCTGTCTCGGAGCTGGGTTCACCCTCCGGACTCTGCACGTGCTGTTCCCTCTGCCTGGCCCTCTCAGATGTTCTGGTGATTCTTGTCTGTCATCAACGGTCCATCCGGATGCCACCTCCTCAACCAGCTCTTGCATCACAGTCGCCATGGCACCTTCTACTGTCTGCCACAACCGGGCTCACTTGGTTCACTGCTTGGTCTCCCTCACGAGAACGTGAGTTTTACTAAGGCAGGAATCCTGCCTCCCTGGTCCTATCCCGTGTCTGCAACACTGCCCAGCACAGAGCGGGTCTTTGATGATGACTTGCTGAATCAATGAATGCACGATGAATGAATGGGGCATGGAGGTGCGCGTTCCCCTAACGCTGGACCTGGCCATCTCTACTTGTCAGGTGTCTTAGCCCATTGTATCATGGCTAGTTGTTCTTCCTTTTGACCTACTCCATCTTCGTACTAGCCCCCAAGTCCTCCAGGGTGGACCAGTCCTTAATTGTTACACACACACACACACACACACACACACCTCCTCTACACTCAGTGACAGCCTGGCACTGGGGTGGGGTCCAAGAGATGTGCTGTTCTAACAGGTTTCCATGGAAACGGTTAGCTCTGTCTCGGGCCTGGGTTCCCCAGTCAGCCTGGGCTGTGAGCGGTCCCAAGGTAGCTGACTTAGCTACTTACACTCTCTACCCTATGTCCCCCTCATTCGCCTTGGCAGAGCAGGGCGGGCCCTCCACAACCATCTCGTCTGAGTCGACAGATTAGGTAGCAACGTGGTCATGATGAACTGCCAAGGGAAGAATGCAGAAAACAAAATTGTTTCATGCCCACTGTCACTTAATCATTCCGTACATATTGCACAACTTCTCTGGAATGGTTTGGGTGGGGTTTGGGGCTGTCCCGGGCATTCCTGGGGCCTACGGGGGGCACAGTAAGGAATACAGAGGTAGTACCTGCCCTCAGAGCTCTTCCACCTCAAAGGGAGACCCTCAATAAACAAAGAGGATCACCAAACAACAACAACCCCACAGATAATTACCAACGCTGGGCGTGCCCTTGGCATGTGCCGCTTTAGGAAAGGTAGCCAGGGAAGGCGGTGGGCTCCTTAGCGAGGGCACCTGAGGAGGGGCGGGTCACGGAAATTGGGGTAAGGCAGGAAAATGGGAGCAGGTGTTTTGTGAGAGTGGAAGGCTCGTGCAGACATGATGGCTGGAGTGCTGGCATCCCTCTCAGGCCACGAGGCAACCTTAAAGATGGAAGTCGTGTGCTGAGGAAGGGGGTGGAGCAGAGGGCAGGGAGGAGTCTGATTCCCCGATGGCTGTGGGGCAGCCACGCCAACTCGAGTTCTGGGCTGTGCTGGGAAGCAGGATCTCTGGTTGAGGGGGGTTGGAGAAGCCCTGATTTGCCCATATCCGTGGTGTAAATGCTCTCTCAATAGCCAATTTCCAGCTGCCAAGGGGAGGTCACTAAACATGGAGTTGGGAAGAGGATGTGCCCCATCAGCTCTCGGGAGCCAGTGGGAGACAACCCCAACACCCCGCTGCCTGGAGACTTGTTTCACGTGAGTCAAACACACCTGCATCCAGATTCAGGAATGCAAGTCGGGTCTCTATCGCAAACAACCGAGAGTCTTTCGTAATGGAGGGAGACCTGTGCACGCCAAGTCCATGGCGGAACCGACTCTGCACACGTGGGAATGCAGCAGGACTGCTCCCAGGGCCTCCCCGGCAGGCAGCCAGAGCCTGAGACACAGACTTTAGAGGGGGAGAGCAGACTACCACTGCCCTCCCTTGGTGGTCTCCAGGGTCCATGGAGGGGCAGGCCCTCCAGACAGCTCTTCAGCATTTCTGAGAACACTGGGGGGGTTGGGGGGCACATACCTCACATTGCTTAGGATGCTCCTGGGGCTTGGGCAAATTCCTCGCTGTTTGGGGGGGCGGGGGGGGGGAGGCGCGCCAGAGAACTGGGAGAGCTGGCTGGGCCCTTTCTCCTGGAGCCCAAATCTGGGTCAAGGGGTCTTGAGTACTGTTTGAGGGCCAGGGAAAGGGATGGGGGACAAGTCACTGCCCTGATGCCCCAGGAGATGGGCAGATAACTTGTGGACAAAGTCAAGGACACAGACCCTTACATCACAGGGCACACTGAACAGAGCTGCTGTGAGTGGATGCCAGCCACTCTTGCCCCCAGTAGAACACTCCACGCACAGTGCCCTACACTTTGACCATCGCTGTGGGATCCCGTCCAGGCCCCCGCTAGACAGTGGACTCACACAGGTAAGGACCAAGTCTGATCGGTTTTTGAAGTCTCATTATTTGGAACAGGGTCAGGTACAGAGAGGTCTTGAGGAAGAGGCTGCACTGGGGTCAGATCTCACCTGTGGAAAGGTGGGAGGGGGAAGAAGGCCCAGGCAGGAACCTCTCTTCAGGTGGGGGACAGACAGGTCCCGAAGGGACTACTAGTTTCGGGAAGTCCCAAACCTCGAACCCACCGAGCATGCAGTAGGAGGTAGCTGGAGCTCTGTCCTCCAAGGGATGCTTCCAGGTCTGGGAGCAGACAGACAGACAGACTTGGGTTAGGAAAGTGGCTCTGCCACCCGCTAGCTGTGTGACCTCGGGCACATTACCTAACTTCTCTGTGCCTTACTCCTTCATCTACACAATGGAGACTGCCGTACCTCCCAGGAGTATGTGACCACAGAGAGCAGAAGCCTGGCACACACTGGGTGCTGTTGGATGGGGCGGTCGTCATGCCCCACCTCCTCACCCTTCACTGTGCCCAGGTCCCTCCCTGCCTCCGCAGATGGCAGCTTAGGAAGGGACCTTGGGGGTCATCTAGCTCCACCTCCTGGATTTCCGCAAAAGGAAACAGGTCTCAGATAAGGACTGGCTGGCCCACAGAAGAAAACAAACCAGCAAACTCACTCTGGGCAGAGAGAGGTCACACAGAAAGCAGCCTCTGCCACATCCCTGAGTGGCAGTGTCACCTAAGGCGGGCCAGGGAGGCTGTGACCGAAGGAACCAGTGCTGGGGATGGGTTGGGCTTGAATGTCACCCAATTCTCAGCCAACTCCAAGAGGTTGACGCTACCATTACCCCATCTCACAGGGCGGGGGTGGGGGCAGGGAGCACTGAGGCTCAGAGAGGCTAGACAGCTTGCCTCAGGTCACACAGCTAGGAAGAGGCTGGGGTGGGTTCGAGCACCGCCACACTCCGTGCTCAGCGCACTCTGCCTTCCAATCGATTCAACACAGTGCTTGTTCCTGAGCATGAGCGGGGGCTGCACCAGGGGAGCTTCAAGGGGAGCAAGTATTTATGATGGGAGGGCCAGGAAAGACAAAGGCTAGGACAGGGCTCAGACCTTCTAGGTGGAGGAACTGGTTGGGGAGGGCTGCGCCTGATGTGTGCAGGAAGTGGGGTGCAGTGGGTTTGAAACAGGTGGGTTTGAGTCACAAGCCAGAAGGGCCAGTTGGGGCTCCCTGGGGCCAGCTTGGGGGGTGGAGGAGGCCTTGGGGAGCCAGAGGAGGGGCAGGACTGGTGGCAAGAGCTCACCTGAGGAAAGGGGTGGGAGGGAGAGAGGGCCCACAGAAGGGACACACCTGGGCAGTGCCACAGCTCGGGACCTTTCCGTCCTAGAGGGGGTGGGGTCATGGCTGGCATGGCTGGTATGGTGCACACAGTGACGTAAATACAAACGCCCAGATGCCCTGGGGTTCCCATTGGGTTGGAGAGGCCAGGAGCCAGGGCTCCAATGCTCTGAGGCCAGGTATCCAGCTAGGAGGGGTCCCACCAGCTCCCCCAGCCCCACCACCACCACCACCACCACCACCTTCCTGGCCTGGAAACAAAACTGCTGCCAGGAACCCACCCCCTTCACCAAACTGCACTGTCCAGGGAGACAGCATGTGCTCTGGAGTCACAGGAACTGGGTTTGAATCCAGGCAGCATGGTGTTGGGCACGCCACCCTCAGGCCTCATCTCTCCAAGGCCTGCCTCTCACATGGGGACATCGGCCTGGGTAGGATGAGGACTAACCTGGGTGACATCTGTGAAAGGCCCAGCAGTACCCTGGGCATGGAGGCAATGACCACGGCTCCCCTTTCTTGCCTTTGCCCCCGGACCCACTGATGCCCAATCTTACCATTGGCACTACACTGGCCTCTCCTCCTTCCTTCCTTCTCTTAGCCCTGACACACTCCCAAGACCCCAGAAGCCCTGGCCCGCAGGACAGACTTGAATGCTTCCCTGTCTTTGAGCCCTGACCAGCCCTGTCCATTTCTGTGCCTCTCAGTCTCTGCCAGCACCTTTAGCTGGCCCTCCTTCTCCCCCGGCTTCCCCCAGTCCCCTCAGTGCATGTCCCTGCACACCCCTGTGTCCCAGCACCTTCAGGGTCAGTTGGAATTCCTGGTGGGAAGTGGGGTGGGAGTGGGAAGTCCATGTAAGGCTCGTCATGAGCTGGTACAGCCCCAGCCACCATGTACCATCTGAATATGCAAGCACTCCCTCCATGTCTGTGTCCAGTCAGACCCAGATGGCCCTAGTCCAAGTGTCCCAGGGACACTTAATGGTCAGCACAACTTCTGAGCCTGTTTCCTCATCTCTGAAATGGATAACGAGACCCACCTCATACAGCACTGTGAGGATCGTTTGGAGAATGCCTGCTGAAGCTAGTGTGTACCCAGGAAAGAGTGTGTGTGTGTGTGTGTGTGTGTGTGTGTGTGTGTGTGTGTTTCTATTCCCTCTGCTTGTAATACCTTCTCTCAAAACACTTGGCATAGCCTCAGGGCTCAGCTCATTGCCAGCTCTAGGAAGGCCTGGGGCAAGAAGCCTCCGTTGTAGTCACATGAGGCAGGACACACAGAGGCCCCATTTGGCTCTCCTGGGCCCAGCCCAGGGCCCGGACCCTCAGTAGCCACAGCAGGAGTGACCTCTGGATACAGTACTGAATGAATCCCTGAGTCCAAAGCCAGAGCCCTCTCCAGAGTCGAGTCTCCAGTTGTTCTGAGCCCTGGAGCAGAGTTCAAGGTCAGGCAGGGAAACAACACTGCTTAGCAGCTGGGAGACCTGAGCTCTCTCCTCTGACCTTGGGCAAATGGGTTTCCCCATCTGACAAGTGGGGAGAAGGCTGAACTGGGTGGTTTCTGAGGTCACTCCCTGGGACGGCGTGTTGATGAAGAGAGGGGGCTTCTGAACCAGAGACACCCGAACCTGAATCCCAGCTTGGCCGCCTCCTTGTAGTGTGATCCTGGGCAAGTTAGGCAGCTCTCGGCCCCACTGTCTTCGTCTGTAAACAAGGACCGATCCGAGTCCCTTTCAGGAAGTTGGGAAAGGAAACAGGGTTGTTGTTGTGGGGAGTTCAGTGCCTGTGACCCAGCACCTGGCCTACAGTTAAGTGCCCAGTAAAAATGTTAGCTATGACTTTTTAGAGTTACTATTCTTTACTTTTTATTTTATTGGGGGCTCTTATAGCTCTTATCACAATCCAAACATATATCCATTATATCAACCACATCTGTATATATTTTGATAGAGCTATTACTATGTCTCATTGTTATCACTCCCTGCCAGATTCTTTTTCTTTGTATAAATGTCCCTGGGGCCCCCAACTTCAACCAGAAGTTGCCACACTGTGGCCTGTGCCCACTCAAGGTGTCCTGGGTGAGAGCACGGCATTCCTGGCTGCCCACAGACATGGATGAAGTGGGGAATGGTGCGAAGCCTGGCTACTATTTGCATATCAATCCTGCCCTTTTCCTGGACAAATCCACATAGAGGCTGCTACCCCGGGACAAAGACAGCCCTGCGGCCTGAACAGGGTCCAGGTCCCCCTGTCTCTACGCTGAAAGAAGGGAGTCTTTCACGCTTCTGTTTCATCTCCCACTCAGCTGGGGGTTTGAAGTCGCTCCCAGAAGCTGCTCCTCAGAATCACACGCCTCACCTGGGGCTGATACCTGGCTTTCCTTCCTGGCCTGAAGGAGGCCCTGGGATGGGCTCCAACGGTCACATGAAGCCTGGAGGGGGTGGCTGTGGCTGAATTGGATCCCCTCTCTGGGGCGTCTGGAACCTGAGCTGGCCAGAGAGCCGGATACCACACCCGAGCAGATGACATCCCAGTGATCTGCCCTCGGCCCATCAGCTGGCACAGACATGGTGCTGTTAGCCCGGTCGGCTGCAGACACAGGGGTGGGGTGGTGTTGGGGGTACAGCTCCCTAGCCCTCAGAGGTCTCATCAGGAGTGGGTTCAAACCCTGCCTCTGTGGTTTACCTGGATCCCTTACTCCCCCGAGCCTGCAACCTCACCTGTCAAAGGAATCAACTGCAGCATCCTCTGACCAGTACGAGGCGGACCAGGCCAGGCTCTGCAAGGGAGTATCACTCTCAGCCAGGCCCCAGGCCCTGGGCAAAGCCTCAGAAGCCCCAAACCCCTCGGCGATGTGTTCTCCGCCCTTTTCTTGGCTCCGAGACCCAAGTGCTCAGCAGGGCAGCTGGCACAAGATGGAAAACATGCTGCCATGCGCGGTGGCAGGCACTTTTGGCTCAGCATCCCTAACCCTTCCAATGCCTGTTCCAGGAATGTCCTGTTTGCCCCATTTTACAGATGAGTACATGGGGGGGGGGGCGCCAGCACAGAGATCAGAAGTGACTCATCCAAGGACACACAGTTTCTACATGAAGCTGCCAGGATCAGACCCCAGTTTGGAGACCTGGAGCCCCAAGCAATTCTGCCTGGCCAGTCAGGGAAAGCTTCAGAGAGGAAGCGGTATCTACACAGAGCCTTGGAAGAGAAATAGGTCTCGCCCAGGCTGGGACTCTGAACTGGGGGATGATTTTGACCCCAGGGGGCTACCGTTGCCATAGCTCCTGAGGGGACAGGGGAGTCAGTGCTCCTGGTATCTAGTGACCAGAGGCCAGGGGTTCTGCTAACTCCCTACAGTGCAGAGAAGAGCCCTTACAACCACTGTTTAATGACCTATCCCCAAGTGTCCATGGTACCGAGTCTGCCAGCCGTCATTTACCGAACACTTGCAATGTGCCAAGTGCAGAACCAAGTTCTTCCTGAGCCTTCTCATTTCATCCTAACTCCATTTTTTCTGTGGCTGCTAACCGGGGACCTGAGGCTCAGGAATGGCAGCTTCCTTAAGGTTCCACAGCAAGTAGATTCAGAGCCAGGGTGGGAACTGTCTGAAGACAAAGCCCGCGCTCTCAACCCCGCTGCTCTGCTGCCTCCAGGGTTAATAATAAATACCCAAACTCCAGGCCAACTGTCAGGAGACTCCAGAGCAAGTCCTGGCCGGCCTCTTCTAAGCCCTTCCCTTCCTCACTGCCCTGTTCCATCTGTCAAGTGAGGGCCGCCCCAGACAATCCCCAAGGTCCTGCCAAGCCCGACTCCATCACTCTCCAGGCTCCTGGAGGCCTGGGGGCAGACCCACCAGCTGCTGGGGAGAAGGTGTGAGGGGTGGGCTCGGCCTCATTCCCACTGCAGAAATTGGAGGAGAGGTGGGTGGGAGGTGGCTCACACCTCACCCCAGAGTCTTATCCCCTCCAGAGGGAGACAGGTTTCTCGGCCACCTCTGTGCCACGCCCTATGCCTCAGGGGCTGCCTCAGAGGAGAGAGGCAGATCTGCCACCTGTCTATCCAGCTGGGCACGCGAGCTCTCCCAGGTAGAAAGAGAACAGGGGGGAACCCATGCAGACCCAGCACCTCCAACATGTCAGCAGCCTGATGTTCCTGGTCGGGAGGAATCATCGAGATACCCATTTAACAGATGTGCACAGCAAGGCTTACAGGCGGCAGCCTGCTGGAGGACACACAGTGATAAAGGAACCCAGGTATGTCTGAAGCCAGAGTCGGCACTAGAGGGAGAATAGTAATCCCAGCACAAGGAAACATTGTGTCAATAACGTTTGGAGAAAATATATGCTCAATCCCTCTTGCATTCCCCAGGATATGGAATGGAGTGTAAAAGCACAACACCCAGACACAGTAACTCAGGCTTCCTGCTCCCAAGGCTCCCAAGGCACAGGGTTCTTATAAAATCAAGGCAGGGCAAGGAAAGCGGAGTGGCAGGGGCGAGTTCTGGCCCGGGCTTGGCTGCGCTTTCCGATCCTGGCTCTGCCATGGGCAGCCAGGCACCTTGCCCCCAAGTCACCAAAGGGTCTCTCCTCTTTCCCTTCTCAGAGGAGGACAAGAGGACACCAGGGCTGGGGTAGATAGTGGCAGACTGTGCAGGCCAGGAAGGGATGACCCCATCACCCCTGGCCATCATTCACCCTCGGCTTGGACCTCCACTCTCCAGGAGCCAGACTGGGAGGGATCAGTTGTGGTTTCAGGATGAAAGGGGACAGGAAGGGAGCCATGGGGAACATGGGGTCATTTCTCCTGGACTAACACTCATCTTCACGTGTGCACGCCCGCTGGGTCCAGACAGACTGACAGAGATTCAACTGTAAGGAGGGAAGGAACACCTATAACCCTGAGCAAAGCAATTATTTTGCTCCTACTCAACCAACTTAAAGGAAGCTCAGGTGGCATTGTAGGTTAGGTGTGGTCAGCAAGTCAAACCCACCAGCTCCTTTACAGGAGAAAGAGGAGGCTGTCTGCACGGTACAGATGGACAGTCTCTGAAGCCCTATCTAGGGTCTCAAAGAGTACATTCAATACTATTGAATCTGCTTAAGCATCTTGAAGAGCGGAGAACTACCTACCTACTATGTTGGCCCACTTCATTTTCATAAAATATTTGAGCCAGACACCTACATTGAAATGTCCACAGTCCTGACCAGCTCAGGCCAGGTGGGTCATTCATTAATTTATTCATGCAACAAACCTTTATCAGTATGCACTATGGACCTGGCCGTGTGCCAGGCTCTGGGGTCATAGATATACTAAAGATGAGACTTTCTCTGTCCTGGTGGCACTGGGTCTTATTCTGGTTTCACATGGGCATGGATGCAGTGCTGCTAGATTTAAGCAGTCCAGCGATAGGGTAACCGTGGATGAATCAACTCTATAGCAACAGGTTTGGTAGGTTTGGGTTAGCTTGAGAAAAAGATTCCAGGCTCAAATAAGCTTGGGAACTATTATATTAAATGCAATTAAATGGGTTTCTTTGCTGGGAAATGCCTCCAAACCTTTAATATGCAGATGAATGCTGAGAGTCTTCCAATGGGGTGTAAGCAATTACTGTATTTCCCACTTGTAGCTGACCTTGGAACTCTCCTTATTCAAATGTCAGATGTATTAATAGAGAGCATTTTGGGAAAACACGGCTCGGATGCTATTTGCTTGGCCAGAGGAGCTCGGGAAGTCTTTGCAGAGAGAACATTCCAACAGGGTCTTGAGGGTTGAATAGGAGATTTTAAGAGAGACCCATTACAACCCTATGCCAATCATTCTCTGGTTTCTATACATGTACTGTTTAACTTAGTCCCCAGAGGTCCTGCTCGGGGTGACAGAGCTGGGAGGCCATCAAAAGTCCCTAGAGACGCCTGGAGAGGAGTAAGGTGTCACTTATGGGCCTTATTGCCCCAACCTAAAATCTTCAAGTTCTAGCCCTGTTCTCAAATTGGCCCACATGTTTTTAACACCCTTGGTACTTGATCCCAGCCTTAAATCAATAACAAAACAAACAAACAAAACCCCCTTCAAAACTCTTATACACCTTGACTCGGCCCTTGGCACCCAGACCCTCTTTCTTAGCAGTTTCCTGACCCCTAACTTAGACCCTCTTTCAAGTATAACCCTTAGACCTTCTCTCAAGTTTAACCCTAATCCCTAATTCAGACCCCTCTCAAGCTTAACCCTGCCCCAGCCCAGCACAATCTGGACCTGCCCCAAGCCCATGAGAACCCCACAACCTGGTTAACCTCAATGCAACGTTGGACTGCGCCTGCGACTCAATCTAAACTCAGTATCCCAGCTTCATCTCTGAAAGGCAGAGAGATCTTCGGCTCTGCTCGGAACCACCCGGGTCGACACCTGTCTCAGGCTCAGCACCCGCGATTCCTGGCACTGTGTCTGACCTTAAGCGGCTCTGATTCAGCCCCATCCCCATCCTAACCCAGCCTGGTACCTGGCTCTGTTCTGATCTCATTGGCCTCCACGGTCCCACTCCTCAGCGGTGGATCAGACCCGACTCCAGGTCAGTCGCAGCCGAGACCCCGCCCCAAGTTCCTGCCCCCTGCCCTCGGCCCCGCCCCACCACCCCTCATATTAATTCTGATAGGGCCCTGACCCTGGCTGCGGCTCCGCCCCAAGGCAATTCTGACTGGACCGTGCTCGTGGACCAGCCCTGGTCCCGCCCCCAAGCCGGCCCCGCCCCCAGCCCAAGGCCGGCTGGGCCCCCCGCACCTGCAGCTCCTCGAAGGCATCGTCGATGCCGGTGACCTGGTGCTGCTCGTGCAGCGCGGGCTCGTCGCAGAAGAAGCAGAGCAGCGCGCGGTCCGTGAGACAGAAGAGCTTGACCTTGTCGTGCGCCTGGCAGGGTCGCGCGGCGCGGCGCGCGTTGAGGATGGCGTCCAGCGGGAAGGCGCTGTAGCGCTCCACGATGTTGGCCAGCTTGAGGCTGGGCGCGAGCGCGGGCTCGGCGAACGTGCGCCGGCACTCGGGGCAGTCGCGGGCGCCCTGCGCCTCCTGCCGCACCCAGTGCTCGGTGATGCAGCGGCGGCAGAAGTAGTGCTCGCAGCCCAGGCTCACCGGGTCCTGGTAGATGCTCAGGCAGATGGAGCAGAGCAGCTCATCCTTGAGGCTGCACGCCATGGCGCCCGGGGCGGCTGCGCGGGGGACCCGAGAGGCTGGGGGGCGGCTGGGAGCGCGCGGCGCTGACCGGGGCAGCACTGAGGGTTGGGTGCGGGGACGAAGGCCAGAGGGGCTGGGGTAGGAGCACCCGGGGATGGAAAGGGGTACTGTCCGGCAGGGAGGTAACGCGGAGAAAGAGGTGCGGCGGGCAGCGGCTACCCGGGATGGGAGCCCGGGAGGGTGGTCTCGAGGTAGTGGGCAACCCAGCGCGATGGGTGCTGGAGGGAGAGGGCCGTGGGTGTCCGAAGGGAAGGGGTCCTGACGTGGAGGTTCTAGAGGAGGGGACAGTCCGGAGGGATGGGTGCTGGGAGAAGAGGGTCCAGAAGGGGGGCGGAAGCCTTGGGGGGTTTGAAATCCCAGGGTGGGGGGTGCCCGGGGAGGGGGCGAAGACCGAGGTGGGCGATTGTGGAAGAAGAGGAAGCCAGGCCAAGCCGCACGGCGGCCGCGTCGGGCAGAGGAGAGGAGGGGTGCGGGTCCACTCAGTGGCCCGATCCCAGTCCCAAGCCCGGGCCTTGAGCGGCCCCTTACCGTGGCCGGCTCAGCTGCCACCGCTCCGGTCCCAGCGCAGCCACCCAAACCGGAACCAGCCGAGCCCGAGCAGCCGGCCGGCGCGGCGCCCTCCCCGCCCCTGTGGGCGGGACCCGCGCGACCCCGCCTCCGCGGCGGGTGGGGGAGAAGGGGCGGGCCTCCAGCTTGAGGGACGGACGTCCTCCTGTCTCCGCCCCCATCCATCTTTCCGCACCCCAGAGAGCAGAACCCAGCTGCGGACTGCACCCTGGACCCAGCTGTGGGTGGGGGTCTGCTAGTGTGAGGAGACAGGAAACAAGAACACTGGTCCTGGATTATTGCTTTGAAGATGTGGGGAAAATTATATTTTGCATCGAAACAAACAAGGATGTGTTGTGTAGGTTATGTGGACTACATTTGCATAAAATATACCGATAAAGCTCGAGAAATGCTTGCATTGGGCAAATTCAGGTCCCTTTATACTCCTGGCTATAGTATCCCATTTCCTCTTCCCTCCCATCAAGGGTTCTTAGGAGAGAAATTTGGAAAGTCTTAGTCCTAATGAAAGAAGGCTCTTGGTTTGGCCAGCCTTGCTGGGGTCGGGAGTGCTAGGTTTCTGTGCAGTGGGAGGAGGCGGGGTGCAGCAGGAGGGAGGAAGAGTAATAGGAGACCTTGTTTTGTGTGCCAGATGGAGAGGGGATAAGGGATTTCTAGGTGGAGAGGCAGCATGTGCAAACGCATGGGAGCGTGAAAGGGGAGGACACACTTGGGGGGAGTGTAGGTCGTTCTATATTATTGGGGGTGGGGTGGGGGTGGGAAAGAATTGGAGTGAGATGGAAAGCCTCTGGGATCGTAGTTTATAATTTCCTGGAGTCACTGGGCTTCCAAGAAAGTCGGCTTTGAGTTTCAGGAGGTCACAGAAACGATGATTCTGCTTTCTGCAGGGTGAAGGCAGGGATGCTTTCTGATGTGTCTGCATCTGTGAAGTGCCAGGCACACAAGGAGGAAGGATGCAGGGCTGGTGAATCACAGCTGAGACGATGTGGACTGGAGGAGGAGGAGGAGGAGAGATTAGGCACAAGTGAGGTCCTTGTCCCAGGTCCTGCAGGAAGTGAGAACTGGACTGGGAGGTGACACTAGGTAGGACAGGAAGACCAGGCAGGGTGTGGAAGGCGTAGACGCCACACAATTGATGGGTTGATACAGGGTGAAAGAAAGGGTGGCGTGGTGGCTCCCCACTCTCTGCCTCCTCCAGAAATACCTTTGTTGAGGCACAGTTTGAGAGACAGTACAAGTTTTAGTCTTCTGTTTGCATGTTCTCTATCACATCTCCATCCTGGCCGGAAACAAGGCGGTGGGTGGTTCCTTCAGTTTTGTTCCGTTGTCTCTCTTCATGAGACTGGCAAGAAAGCAGACTCCAGCCCAGTCCCTGGAGTCAGACCTGCTTGAATCAAGTGCATCTTGCTGATCCCCTTCCTCTTGCCAGTGATGGTTGGCCATGGCATGTGATGTGGATCTGACCTAAAAATCCTGAGGGAGCACCTGTGATGAAGGGGGATGAAGGGAGGGGAGAGGTTCTATGGAGCAGTCTTTCAAAAACACTCTGCCCGCCTCTGCTGCGGGTGGTGGTGGTGGTGGAGAAGATTCCACAGTGTGCAGCCTGGAGCTGGCCCAAATCTCTGCCCTCAGTGCTAGCCAGTGCTCTTTATAAACGGTCCAGCTCCGCTCCCTCTGCCCCATTATCTCAAGTCATTGCTTCCCTCCTCCCCACTGAGACACCCTGCTCCTCTCTCAGTGGGTGACCCTGCCTCCTACTCCATCCAGAAAGCAGAGCCTCTCCAGGGGGTCTTCTCAACGTCCAGTTCTTTTCAGTCTCTATTTTGCTATAGAAATGCCTTAAGTCTTTTGTGCAATGAGGCAGAATGTCAAATAAACAAACAGGGAACTAAATGCGTTTAAAACGTCATGTGCCCACACCCCCTTGCCCCTGGTCTCCAAGGATGAAGTGGGCCTTCTGTTCAAAACTAATTCCTCCTCCTGGGTCCTGGCCTAATCCCCGAAGGCCTCCTTGAGACTCCACTCCTTCGTTACCCGCCTTGTCTGTATTGTACGGCTCTTTCCTCATCACTGGCTACTTCCCCCAGCCTATAAACATGCTCAAATATCTCTTAAAGTAAAAAACACACACACACACACACACACACACACACCTTTTATTGCTACCATCTCATTTCTTGCCTTTTTCTGGCTCAGCGTCTTGAAAGAATTGTCGGCATAGCCTCCCCTGCCATTCATTAGCCCACTGCAGCCTGGCTCAGGTCCCTACCACTCCACTGAACTCACTAATAATCCCCTAATTGCTAATTTAAAATAGCTCCTAATGCACAGTTGCTGGTGTTTAAAAACAAAATAAGAGGAAATTTGAAGTCCAAAGGAGCTTCAAAAAGTTGGTGGAAAATGGAACGAAAAGATAACAGAATTTTCCCATGAGCTTTTTGAAGTGCCCCGGTATTTACAATTCCACCATAAAGAAAGATCTAGTGTTAACACTTGATTTACATCCTTACAGACTGTTCTCACATATAATGCACGCATACCCAACACACCCACCCACACACACACATGCTTGTGTGCGCGTGGAAGGAAAGAGGTTGGGGAGAAAGGAAAGGAGAAAAGAGAGAGATCTTAAAAGTCAGTGTGTGTCCTCTCTGAATCACTGTGGCCCAGAGCACGGCCTTGAGCCACATGTGTGTGAACGGGAGTTCTCTAAGGAGCAGAGCTGGAGATAAGGATTGGAGGGACAAATCGTTTCCTTAGGAAATTCGAGAAATGCTCTTAGAGAAGTGGGAAATTGATACTGGGTACAGAAGAGTAGGGTTTCGTTAGGCTGTGCACAGGATCACTGTGGGTCGGAATCACTGAGAGCAACCACAGCAACAAGGAAAGAAGCCTAGAACAGTGAACTACTAAGTCAACTGAAGATTTTCCCTGCAGGAGAGCACTAGGAGATGATACCAGATGATCCCTCAGGATGACTGCCCCCAAAGGACAAGGGAACTGGGGTGTTTATTCAACCATCTTTTGAGCATTGTGGCTGCTCCTCAGGGGCATTTGATTGCTGGGGGTATAACCTGGGATGTGCACATAAGTTCCCACAGTTCATGGCTAAAGGTCCAGTAGCCATGGATGCAGAGGGTGGCAGTTGAAAGTCTTGGGGTTTGACAGGTTTGAGAGATGAAAGTGGGACATTGCCATAGGATCACGTATCAGGCTTCAGAGAACAAAAAAAAAATCATATCATTGTGAATGAGGGGGAGTGTGGAGTGGAAACCCAAAGCCCATCTGTAGGCAACTGGACAACCCCTTCTAGGGTCACATGGAGGAGATGATCTAGTCAGGGTGTAGTATAGCACTGATGAAACATACAACTTTCCTCTAGTTCTTTAATGCTCCCCTCCCACCCCCACTATCATGATTCCAGTTCTACCTTACAAATCCCATTCGACCGGAGCATGTATACTGTTACAGATGAGTGCTAGAAACACAGGGAATCCAGGACAGATAAGCCCCTCAGGACCAATAATGAGAGTAGTCATACCAGGAGGGGAAGGGGAAGGTGGGGTAGAAAGGGGGAACTGATCACAATGATCTACATATAACCCCCTCCCTGGGGGACGGACAACAGAAAAGTAGGTGAAGGGTGACATCCAACAGTGTAAGACATGAAACAATAATAATTTATAAATTATCAAGGGTGAGGGAGGGGAAACATGAGAAACTGATACCAAGGGCTGAAGTAGAAAGCAAATGTTTTGAGAATGATGATGGCAACAAATGTACAAATGTGCTTGATATAATGGATGGATGTATGGAGTGTGATAAGAGTTGTATGAGCCCCCAATAAAATGATTTTAAAAAAGAAAAGAAAGTGTGACTTGACAGTATCCCTCAACATCTACTCCTTGTCCACACTCATAAACCACCCCCCGCCCAGTCTAAGTGTGTTTGGTCATTTTTTTCAAGGTGGTAAGTAGTCATGGTATATTAAAAGAAACAGAGAACACAACAGGCAGAGTGGGACAAGCTACACACACATGTACACACCCAAGACCACACACGACTCCCTGCTATAGTTGGTCTTGAGGCTACAACATATATTATCTTCCATTTTATCACCCCGTCTGGGTACCTGTGCTGGGTTGGGTTCTGTAGAGAAGCAAAATCAGTGAGCTAGAGCTGAGAGGAGAAGAGGTATCATGAAAATGGGTCCTGCATTTGTAGACTTGGGCAAGTCCAGTCGGGCTCAAATCTGTGCATGGGTCAGATATGAAGCTGGAGGCTTCCTCTGATCCATGTAGTTGGGGGGAGAGGGTGCAGGAATCAAGAACTGGTGGATGAAGACACAGATGAATCTAAGGTTCTCAGGTCAGGCTTGTTGCTGCAGAATTCAATGAATCCAAGGTTAGTAGGTCACATGGTAGGCTGTTGTTGGCTCCCAGGGTCAGCAGGTTGTTGGCTCCCGGGGTCAGCAGGTTGTTGGCTCAAATCCAAAGAACCAGAGGTTGATGAATCACATTCAGGATCCAGACCCAACAAGAAGCAAGCTAGCTTTCCCACGGAATCTACTTATACAGAAATTAGGCCACACCCCTGAGGAAACTACCTTTCTACTGCATCAGGAATGTGATCTCAATAAAAAGGTTATATTCTACCCTTAATCTTTTTTTAAACAATTTTATTAGCATTTCATCCACATGTCATACAATTCAATCATTACGTCATACCACAAAGAGTTGTATAATTGTCACCATATTCCACTCTAGAACATTTCCTTCCTTGTAGTCACTGTTAGTCGTGAAATGCTGTTATCTAATTGTGGCAAAAAGATAGACATCAGAACATTTCTCCGATTCCACCACTTCCACTTGTACAATTCAGTGCCATTGGTTATACTCTTTGTGTTGTGCAAGCATTATTGATATCCTTTTCCAAATTATTCCACCGCCATTGACATCAAATCAATGTCCCCTACGCAACAATTCTTGCTCCTTCACCAATGGCAATCATTGGTCAAGTCTGGTTTCTTTATTTTTTCTCATGGTTTTCTTGATATAGTATTCACATAGCATACACTCCAATGGTTAAATTGCTTTTAAAATGAGTTGTATATACATCATTACAATCAGTTTTAGTGCTCCCTCCCCACTTCCACATTCATTGTCTGCTCCCCAAATCCCTTCACTCTCCCTACCCTCTACTCCCCCCCCCCCACATCCCCGATAAACCACTGCATCAGTTATTACCTACGCCTCTCCTCCTTCTGTGCTTCACAAACTGGGAACCCAACAGAAGCAATACAAACAAAATGGCAAGGATAAAATAGTAAAATATAAAGATAAAAATGCAAATAAGTTAGAAAGAAAAGACCACCATCAATATTTAAGCCGCCAGAGAAGAATTTTTTTGCCATTGAACAAGCAAAAAATACTTGAGCCTAAAACTAATTCAGGTTGGGTCAAGAGAGAGGTTAATTGACCAAGTACCAAGTCTGACCCAGCATCATCAAGTGCCCGGTGATCTCTGTCTGACAGTAGATCTGCTGCAGGCCCTTACCTATGGCTACAGGGTGTCTTCCAAAGGCTTACTTTGACTCGATAGTCTGCAGCCAGATGTTGGGCTTCCACTGTCCTCCATAGCCTTTATAAACAGGGCGTTCACAGTTTAAGCTCTGATACGTTCCTCTTCATCATATTTGGGTTTTGTTATTATCATCTTTGGATCATATATGCTGATGTGCTTCTTCCATGTGAACTTAGTTGACTCCTCACTTAGATGGCTGCTTGTTTGAATACAAGACTTTAAGACCCCAGGCACTATCCCAATGGATAGCTGGGCACCATCTGCCTTCTTCTCCACACTTTGCTGTAGCTCCCTGATCTTCAGTGATCATGTCATATAGGTGCATATTGAGCAGGGCCTTGTTCTCAGAACTAACTGTTCTTGGAGTGGGGCTAGAATTAAGTGGGAGCCCAGAATCCATCTGCTTGTCCGTGGGTTATACACGACTCTGGTTTACTTTGTCGGTCATATTAAGATCAAAACAAAACCCCATAACACCAACAACAGCAATAAACCAACCAACCAGCAAACAAACACAAACAAAAGACAGAAAAAATAAAACCCAAAAGAGTGGGAGGGGCATTGTCTATCATCTCCCTGGGATAGAAGACGATTACATTGATAGCATCAACAATTTTTTTCAATGACCTGGCAGGTCATTGCCAGGGGAAAAATTCCTGTATCTATGCTTACAAGTGCCGATCCCTGCCCAGCAGATCAAAACCTGTGATATCAATGCACGGGAGCCATCGAGTGATGAAATACATGGTGATTGTGGGCCCCTTTCCATTGGACGTCCACCAAGTCAGGGGTTCCTCCCAAGGTCCAATGACCACCATTTCCGCTGCTCTGGGGTGGACACTCTGCTTCCTCTCCATCAGAGTCCCCCAGTCCTCAGTCCAAGAGTACAGGCAACTTCGAGACAGCAGTCCATTCAGTCAGGCCTCTATGTTGAGCCTTCTTCCACCCTCAGCTTAAACTGATTGGCTGTGCATAGCAGATTCTGTTACGGAATTCATTATACTGTGGCATGTAACATTACAGGGGATTACTAGGCCTTAACTACCAAACCGCTGAGAACCCCAGCTTAACCAATTTGACACAGAACCTAACTATCATGCTGTCCTTCACCTAGACCAAAAGATAGTACTTACCCTGTTAGTCTGGGTAGACTAGAGAAACACATCCATAGAAACTCGTATATAAGAGAGAGTTTTCTATAAAGGGTAATTTACGTTAAGAAAACATCCCAATCCAGTTCAGTCTAAGCCCATAGGTCTGATATTAGCCCTTATGTCTGATACCAATCTACAAAGCCCTCTGCAGACTCATGAAACACATGCAATGGCACCAAATGCAGGATGATCACAGGCCAGTGGGTAGAAAGTCCTTTGGATCCAGTGGTGGTGTCAGCATCTCAGCACTGGCAGGGGTCTCCATGTGGCTTCTCCAGCATCCAGGGCTGCATCAGGGTAGGTCCATGTGGCTTCTCCTCAGTGATGTCTCCCAGGGAGTCAGCTTTGTGTCTTGTCAGTAGAGCATCTCCCACCTCCAAGGAAGAAATACAGGATTTCCCAGAATTCCCTGGAGAAGGCCATGCCCACACAGAGGCCTCATTGGCTATGATCTGATTGATAGGCTAGACTCCCCCCTACACCTTTAATCCTCAGATTGACAAATGATTATATAGCTACCACACTTACCCATATCAGTTCAGTAAGATTCCCCCCCCCCGCCCCCTGCTATTCTACTTACACAAGAAGCTCAAACATATTAGCTGTCAGTAAAAACTATTCCCGGATTAGTTGTTCTGCTTTCCAAGAACAAGAGTCTCTAGTTCAAGAGACTAAAGCCATGTGGCTGGGAAGCACAAATCCACCAAGCAGGTCACTGGGAATACCGAAGGGGAGAGCCACTTGTTTGGGTACTAGACCCATGTATTCTACCTGCCAGGGACCTTATGTATGTATGTATCTCTGTGTGTGATATATATATATATATATATATATATATATATATATGTGTGTGTGTGTGTGTGTGTGTGATATATATATATATATATGTGTGTGTGTGTGTGTATATATATATCCGCTGTTGGTTAAGGGCATATGTGTGTTATGGACAGCATCTCCATCTCATCTTCAGGAGTATGCCTTCAAATGGCCATTCAAACATCCTCTCAACATGTTGGCTTTTGAGTAGTGGTATGACCAGTGTATGGCAAGGTAATATGCTCACTGTCATACATTCACCATGATCATGTGAGCCCACAGATAGTGGTTACTGGCCAAGACATTACCCAGGATACATATCAATCCCATAAGACCATAAAAGAACCACAGTCATTTCCAGGTAGTTGGGTCTAATGCAATCAACGTGCCACCATGTGTCTGCTTCCTTGAGAGAGCACCATATCCAGAAGGCAGCAGCATCTGTCCTCTGACAGATTAAACATGTAGTAGTAGCAGCACATCATAAATGATGAGAGGGATCTCATGTTGTTGGGCCCATGACTGACTTTCAACCCTGCCAGTATGCCTACTTGCTTCATAGCCCACTGTGCAGACTCTGGGGTGGATGAGGAGAGAGGTTGACTCATTTCCACTGGATACATCATCCTGTCAACCTAGTTGTCAGTGCCTCCTCTGCGATGTACACTCTTTGATACATGCATGAGGGGTACCCAAAATACCTGAAATTACCAATTACAAGGACCTACATGTGACCCCCCCTCCCTGGGGGACAGACAACAGAAAGTGGATGAAGGGAGATGTTGGACAGGGTAAGATATGACAAAATAATAATTTTTAAATTATCAAGGGTTCATGAGGGGCAGGAAGTGGGGAGGAAGGGGTAAAAATGAGGAGCTGATGCCAGGAGCTTAGGTGGAGAGCAAATGTTTTGAGAATGATGAGGGCAATGAATGCACAAATGTGCTTTACACAATTGATGTATGAATGGATTGTGATAAGAGTTGTATGAGCCCCTAATAAAACGATTTAAAAAATACCTGGAATTTTCCCTCCAAATTATGTATTTAAGGTTTTTTTTCTTTTAACAAAATAACCTTATCGCCTTCAAAGTACTCTCCATTACACTTCATACATTTGTCAAATTCGCTATTCCATTCTTGGAAACATTCTTCAAACTCATCTGTTTGGATGGCTGACAGCACCTCCCTCATTTTTTACTTCACCTTTTCTACGTTGTCAACTTGCTGTCCTTTCATATCCCTCTGCATGCAGAAACAAAAAGAAGTCACATGGAGCAAGGTCAGATGAATAAGGTGAGTGGGGCAAGAGAGGCATGCTGTTTTTTGCCCAAAACGGGTGCACTGAGCTGGCTGCATGAGCAGGTGCGTTGTTGTGGCAAAACCCTGTCTGCCACAAATCAGGCCGTTTTCATTCCACACTGTTACACTATCTTTTCAGAACCTCTAAATAGAAGGCGCGATTAACAATCGGACCTGGTGGAACATGGAACGAGCTACAAATGCACTATCCCGCTCACATCAGCAGAGCTTTTATCCGGGTTTTTTTGGGGGGTGGGGGGTGCCCTCTTGTATACATGAGACAAAGGTATTTTGTGCCTTTTCCCAAAGGTTAATTCACATGCTTGGTAATCACTTCTCTCTAATTCCAAATTTTCAGTCTTGTACTTGGTAGATCTGTGACCTGTCAGTCAAGTCATTCTTCCCTGCTCAGGAATCCCTGCTGCAGGTCACTTCTCCTTCCAAATAGAATCGGTGGGTAAGTAAACTATGTGAAGTTCTCATTCCTGGGAGAATGTCTCCTCGCCATTGCTCTTTAAAACACACCAGTGTCGGACTGCATTATAGCAGGGCTCAGTTTCTGACTTGCACTAACCCACTGATAACTCCCTCTTTGCCACCTCCGCATGAAGACTCACCTGTGAGTCCATAGGTGTGAGCTGAGGGGGATGCGCCAATGTAAACACAGGTGACGACATGGGGGGCTGTGCTGCTTCTGTATTTGTGCCCACGAGTCCTGCTCACGCTGAATCGTGGACGCACCGCTCCATGGATTGCTACAGTGGATTGCTGCCGCACCTTCTCCACTTGATGCCTTGGGGTGGCTGATGGTACACAGCTCATGATGGACAGTGCTGGCCACAGGGTCTGTTGATTACCCTTGCTCAGTATCTCAGCCTAGAAACCCAGCAACATGCCAGCTACTGCTTTTCCCATGTTGAAGGGTTATCCGCTGAAGAGAGCATGTTCTTACCCTAGAGCCCTGGAAGTCTGCAGTGAAACTCTCCTGTTAGGGTGTTAGAGGATCCTTATGGTGTCCTATTCATGTGAATACCCCATCACCGTGGGATTTGTAAGGTCATGTAGTCCATGAGGCAGGGCAGCTTGCTGTACAACTTGAGCCTGCTCTATAGCTCTGTCCTGCTTTGGACCCACTCAACCCTGTCAGCCTTCAAGATCACTCAATAAACGTGTTGTAGTATTCCCACATGAGATAGTTCATTGTGCCAACCTGTCCGGTAAACATATGTGGGATTAATTGAAGGAAGGAGAGATAAATGGCTCGGCTAGCCTCACCTTTCTTGTCTCTTGCTCTTTGATCATTGGACCAGGGTGCAGCTGCCTTGCTTGTTCTGTGCCTCAATTTGCAAGCTACACTACCTGTGGGACACCCAACCCGTGGACTGTGTCACCGTAATTTGAGGTTCTTTCAAGACCTGCTTCGTCACACTATTGGAGTTTACATCTCTTGAGCTGGGGACTGTCAGACCCCGTCATCTGGCTGGCTGTTGGTGACCTGCCTTGCTGTTTGCTGCCTGTGCCGGGATAGCCTGAATTGCTCTACAGAGGACTACCTGGTGGCCCTCAAGACTTGAAGGACTGCCAGTGTCTCACAACTGTCTCATGGGAGTGAGTTGCATTGAGCCATTTGTACTGCTTTATAATTTAATTAACTGTTTATTTCTTATGTTATCTATCTGTATAAATATATACAAAATTATTAGCATTCTGATTTTATCTCTCTAGAGAACCCTGTCTAAACACCATGTGAGAATAACCACATGCCAAACACAGAGAGGCCTACTGAGTGCCTGTCCTTATATGTCCTTATAGCACTGCATCCCTAAAAACTTTACTGTTCTGTTAGACCCCTCCCTAGCCTTTGTGCACACATCTTAGAGAGCATCCAAAGTAATGGCCACTTCTTCTGACTCAGGTCTAATTAATATTGGCAGTACAGAGAACCAGCACGATGCCTGAGGAATGCCAGGCATGATATTGTGACAGAATAGGAAAGTCGACAGAGCCCTAAGGCAAGACTCTGAATGTACATTGCTGTCTGGCCCCACTTCTTTTTCTCCTTTCTGAAAAGGATTCGGGATAAAATAAAATAAAAATGGATTCACCAAAACAATTGCTGTGTACCAAGTGCCAGGGGTGGTCTTAGCCTCTCTTAGTAAAGACACCACACCTGGCACATCAGCTGCCATCGAGCTTGCCACACAGTTGACTTCTGACAATACACTATCACCCACCATATTCTGATGCTCTTATTATTATTATTATTAAATGAAAAGATTATTTTATTGGGGCTCTTACAGTTCTTAAAACAATTTATACATCAATTGTATCAAGCCATGTTTGTACCTATATTGCCATCATTATTTTTAAAATATTTACTTTCTATTTGAGCTCTTGGTATCAGCTCCTCTTTTTCCCTTCCTCCCCCCTCCCACCCTCATGACCCCTTGATAAATGATAAATTGTTATTATTATTTTCATATCTTACACTGACCGCTGTCTCCTTCCCCCAAGGCTTCTGTTTTTCATCTCCCTTGGAGGGTGGAGGTGGTTATGTGTCCATCATTGCAATCAGTTCCCCCTTCCTCCCCCCCGCTCCCCTTTCCCCTACCCTCCTGGTATCGCTACGCCCATTCCTGTTCCAGGATTCCATGTGTCATGAGCTCTTACCTGTACCTGTGTACATGCTCCAGTCTAGCCCACAGTGAAAGGCAGGACTGGGGTCATGATAGTGGGGGGTGAAGAAACCTCAAGGGAACAGAGTATTGTTGTATTTCATTGGTGCTTTACTGTGTCCTGGTTGACTCATCCCTTCTTTGTGACCCTTCTGTGAGGGGATGTCTCATTGTCTACAGATGGGTTTGGGTCTCTGCTCCGACCCCCCTCATTCTCAACAATATGGTTTTGTTTGTTTATTTTGGGTCTTCTGATGCCTGCCCAATCTCATCAACATCTCATGATCACACAGGCTGGTGTGCTTCCTCCATGTGGACTTGTTGCTGTTCTGCTAGATGGCCCCTTGTTTAACTTCAAGCCTTTAAGACCCCAGATGCTGTGTCTTTCATAGCCAGGCACCAGGCACCATTTGCTTTCTTTACCATATTTACTTGTGCACCCATTTGTCTTCAGCGATTGTGCCAAGAGGGTGAGCATCACAGAATGCCAGGTTGTTAGAACAGAGTGGTCTTGCATTCACACAGGGCTTGATCAGAGGCCCGGAGTCCCTCCATTACCTCAGTGTATTGCCATATAAATATGTGTACATAGGTTTATTTTTGCAGGGGTCAGTCTGATAAATTAAATGGGAGTATGATGGAACCACCCCTGAATTATTGAAATCTTTGAGAGTGGCACTAATTTCGGCCAATCACTGTAGAGTAATATTTCTTCTGATTTACTATCTTGTTCAGAGGTGTATATGTAATTTTAGAATTACAGATTAAAAAATAATATGTGGCTTCAGTCAACTGCTATTCCTTATCCAAATAAGTATTTAGGGATGAGGAAGGATGTCAGGGTGGGTCTGCAGCCCCACTGAACTTCCACAGACGGTGCAATTAGCCAGGATCCCATGTTTATGCTCCTGCTCTGGCAGAAGGTCATGGTGATGGCTTTGATCCCCTGGGTCAGTAGTTCTCAACCTGTGGGTCGAGACCCCTTTGGGGGGGTCATACAACCCTTACACAGGGGTGGCCCGATTCATAACAGTAGCAAAATGAGAGTGATGAAGTAGCAACAGAAATAATTTTATGGCTGGGGGGTCACCACCACATGAGGAACTGTATGAAAGGGTCGCGGTCTGAGGAAAGTTGAGAACCACTGCCCGAGACCCTAGACCCAAAGTTATTAAGATCTCTGTGTTTTTCCTTCTCCGGCTTATGCTTACTCTGGTAACTGGCCATCAGGCCCTTTGGGGAAATCAATTCTGTACACATTTGCTCTAGCACTCTAGGACCCTTCCCAAAGGAGTTCAGGCTCTCCTTCAACCGTGGCCCTGGGTCTGAAAACAACTTGAAACCTAAAAATGGGCGCGGGCTTGTGATTTTGCGATGTGATGGCTTGCAACAGTCATCAGATCGCCTGCTCTTGATTTGCTTTGATTATTTGCTATTGGCCAATAACCCTTGTTAGTTTCCCACTTGATTTACCCTTTTGAGCTATAATGTCTATTAGCTATCTCACTCAGACCCCTTGATTGACTCTCCAACTTTGCTGCACATTATGGTTAATTCCATCCACCTGGCCTCCGCTGCCCCAGACCCTATTGTCACTACGAACACCAGGGAGTCTAGTTCCACGGCAGCCAGCCTTCTTGGCGGACATCTCAGTCAGAAAGGACAGTACCATTGAGGGCCCTCTTCCTCAGCTCCTCCCTTCTTGCTTTAAGTAATACGTTTCTTCCGGCACAGCCAGCTCTCTGAACTTGGCGACTGCTTCCTCTGGTCCCGCGGCTTTGCCATTTCCACGCTGTTTATTGTAGCTGTTCTCTGCCGGTGGTTCAAGTGATTGTCTTAGTGGCAAGTCTCTTCCATACCCTGTCAGAAACAGACGGACATATCTATCACATTGCAGTGTTGCTAGATGCTCCTTGTGATACTTTGTCAATAGGGCGTTCAAGATGAAGAATGCAAAGCTGAGGGGGACTTGTCCCTATGAGTTCCTTGGTGGCTGCCTGTCCCTGTGAACGCCATCCTGGCATCAGCAGTGTCTTCTCCAACCACCGACTCATTCCGTTCTTACTCTTTTCTCCAGCAATTCGTAGCATCAGTGAGTGAGTGCCCTCCCCAGAAGTCTCGCGTTCCGTTCAGTGAAGCCCCTCTTGCAAGCTTCCGTGTGGGCGTGGTACCTGCTCGCTGTAATTTTCACTTTAATGATAACTTTGCGTTGTTGCTGTTAGTCGCCATACGGTCAGCTTGAATTTGGGGTGCCCTATGCATAAGTGAAGGCATGTCGTTCAGTCCTGTGTCATCTTCATGATCGCTGGCATGTGCGCGTCTACTGTGGTGGCTGTCGTTATCCGTCCATCTCACTGAGATGGTCTCCGGTTCTCACTTCACCCGACAGGGTGTCCTTTTCAAGTGACCCGTCTTTCCTGATGGCGGGACGTGCCCAAAGCAAGCGCGCCCACGGCTTGTGTTTTAAGACACATTCTGGTTGCACGTCTTCTAAGACGGATTTGCGTTCTTCCGGCAGTCCGTGGTATGTTTGCCATTCTTCGCCAACACTGTGATTTGAATCTATTGATTCTTCTTTATTCATTGTCCAGCTTTCACGCACACACGGGACAACAGAAAACACCCTGGCTTTCCGGTGCATCTTAGTCACCACCATGACGTCTTTGCTTTTTTAGCCCTTCAAAGAAGTCGATTGCAGCAGCTTTGCCCAGCGCAGAATGTCTAACTCAGCATTTTCTTTTGAACTTTTCAGTTACTTCGTTCATGACTTGAAACCTTCTTAGCAATATCTTACCTTAGAAGCTTTCCAGGTACGTGGGGTCGTTGCTGTCTCCTGATTGGTCACTGATCATTATTCCCCCCTTGGGCTTCAAAGAGCCACCCCAGCACCAGCCAGGTGTTCTGAAGCCCTGGGGAGTCTCCAGCTGAATCAATTCCCTTATCCATTTCCTCTCCTCCACGTTAAGTGACCTCAGTATTCACTGCCGCACAATGATCTGCAGCCTCCCCTTGTTACATATTAACCAGGCCCTGTGGTGCTTTCAGTCAATATTCCCTTACTCTGAGAAGACAGCGTACTTTCCCAGTTGCTCCATGTTGAGACTTGACCTGAGCCATTAGCCCAGAAGTTACAAGAGGAGATAGGCAGGTTGTGATGAAATGACAAGCACCATCCTGCAAGGTACGTGCTTCGAGTACAGTCTGCGCACGGTCTCTAGGCTAGGGAAGGGGACCCCTATCCTTTAGCAAAGGGGCGTAAGACACTGCCGCCAATATTTTCACCAGATCCTGAACCCGATCTGCATCCCTATCGGCCCTCCGGGCACGTGAGATTAAGCTGTGCTGGCTTTCCTGCCATGCCCTGTGTGATAGTTGGTATTATGTCAACTTGTCTGAGCCCGGAACCTCCCATGATATGATCTACCAGAGGGTGGCCAACTCCATGATAGAATCTTCTGTGAAGTAGCCAAGCAGTTATGGGAATAAAGTTGAGTAACCTCCTTAATCTGGTCACAGCCTTGATACAATTGAAGAAGGTTTCATTGGGGGGTGGGAGGGGGAGGAGGAGGGGGGAGGCACGGTCTGTTCTTAGTACAGGCTGACATTGTGCAGGAGCTAACTTATTCTGCTGTATCTGGACCGCGCATCTGGTTCATAGACATCTTGTCACGTTGCCTGCGAATCCCAGGAGCCGGACTGCCAGCCTTGGATTCATTTGGCCAACCTCTGCATTCACCTCTGCATGGACTTCCTGCTTCATTGGTCTGCTTCCTGCTCCCTCGGCCCCTCCAGCTTACAGTCTGACCCAAACACTTGAACTGGACCGGACTTACCCACCTCTACTACACCTGGGTGGGCCATTTCTGAATCTAATTCTCTTCCCGGATTTCTTGACCTACATATGCAGAGGAGTGTCACCGTTTCGCTTTTCTGCAGAACCCAGCCTAGCACACTCTGAGCTAGTGGTTGGCAGTATGAGTCTACAGTTTTCTTTCTTCACCACATCAGTAGCAATTAACAAACACCACGGGTTCTTTTCATGACCATTGCCTCCACCTCACCTTAGGCTGCAGAGGCTTCGTAAACCTGTCGAGCCCCCGACATCTGTACCCTGTCTCAAGTCATCACAGGTCCGAGCCATTTTAACGGGGCCTTTACAACATAGCAAGCACTACCACCAACAATGGGGATTTTGTTGTTGTTGTTATTTGGCAGATAAATCATCCAATTCTAGAATCCCATTGGAAGGTTTTATCCCTAAAACCATCCCAGTATAAACAGTCTTAGATCAAGCGCCTGGAAGCAATCCCTTGAGACAAGGATTTGAGTTAAAATCGTTTATTAGTGTCAGTTATACTGGTGATACCAGGGAAGTGGGGTGTGAGGAGAGGCAGTAAGAGTTCCCTGTTACGGGTGCAGTGTAGCAATGCTGAAATATACAAGTTTCCTCTAGTTCTTGCATGAGGAAGACTAGCATGATCCCAATTCTACCTTACAAATCCGGCTAGACCGGAGGATGTACACTGGCACAGATAGGAACTGGAAATACAGGGAATCTAGGGCAGATGAACTCCCCAGGACCAGTGGTGAGAGTGGCGATACCGGGAGAGTGGAGGGAAGGTGAGGGAGAAAGGGGGACACAGATTACAAGGTCTACATATAACCTCCTCCCTGGGGGATGGACAGCAGAGAAGTGAGTGAAGGGAGACGTCGGATGGTGTAAGATATGACAAAATAGTAATTTATAAATTATCGAGGGTTAATGGGGAGAGGGGGGAGCAGGGAGGGAGGGGGGAAAATGAGGAGTTGATACCAAGGGCTCAAGTAGAAAGCAACTGTTTTGAGAATGCTGATGGCAACATATGTACAAATGTGCTTGACACAATGGATGTATGTATGGATTGTGATAAGAGTTGTATGAACCCCTAATAAAATGATTTTTAAAAAAGAACCTCATACACGAATAAATTAATAAACTGAAAACAAAAAGAGTACCCTGCTACACCAGCGACTAGGGTTGGTCAGGAACTCTCAGTCCCCAGGGAAACACTGAGTAATGGTCAAAACACATACCTCAGAAGTAACTTACCTGAGGGGTGAGGGACTCGGAGATTTAAACACCAACGCTGAGAGTCAGTGGCTAAGGGCACAGGTACAGGTGGAGGTACAGGTACAGGTGGAGGTGCTAGCGGATGGAGTGAGCAGGAAGACCAAGTGCCTCAGCAGCAGTCCTGCGCGCTCATGTTGAGGAAAGTTCTTTGTTGAGGGAAATCGGGAACCTGCCTCTCAACAAGGTCTCGAGTGACTCCGCTGCAGATGTGAATGCGGTGGCTGCAGGGCAGGAGGGTGGGGGTGTTTCCCTGCCCAGTCCATTGGGCCTTGCTGACCAGCACAAATGAAAAAGAAAGAACTGGAACTATTATTACGTGTGTCAATATAATGACTCTTTTTCGAATCACTTCCATCTCGTTAAAATATATTCAACTATTGAAAGCGAAAAATAATAGCAATGTCTTGCTAGTCAGAGGTTTGCAGCATAAGTAGCAGCAAAGCATGACAATAGGCCAAAGGAGAAGAGGAGGCACATGGCAGTACTCCCAGAGGCCTGCGTGTGACGGTGTGAGATCACTGGTGGTAGATTGTAAGTCAAAGGTGTACACTATGAATGCCAAAGCGGCTACGAGTATGATGCAATAAATTGTACCGTTAATAAGCCAGCCAGGGGGATAAGAAGTAGTCAAAAATTTCAACCCAAAACCAGGAAGCCAAAAAGAAAAAGAACAGATAAGACAAAGAGAAAGCAGATAGCAGAATGATAAATCCCAACTGTATCGATAATAAAAGATCCATAGTGGTCTCCTGGGTTCTGAGTTGGGCTGTAGATCCAAGATCAGCAGTTCAACTCCACCCCTCACCCCATAGGAGCACAATGAGGCGCTCTGCTCCTGTGAGGGGTTCCAGCCTTGGGGACCTGGGGAAGTCCTACTCCGTCCCATAGGGTCACTATGAGTGGAAACCCACTCAGTGGTACTGACTTTGACTGGGGCATTGATTAAACTACATCATTACGTGTGGAAGGTCCCAATGGCCTGTTAAAAAGCAGGGTTCTTCCTACTGGACACCAGAGCAAGGCTATGATTATGTGACCTACAAGAAACCGCCCTTAAATATTAAGACACAAGTAGGTTAAAGGCCAAAGGATGGAAAAGAGCCTTACCATGCCCGTCAGTGAAAAGTCAATCAATGGAAAGTAGATTTCAGAGCAAAGAATGGTATTATGAGCAAAGTAAATTACTTCATAACGATAAAGGGGGTCAATTCATCAGGAGACCACAGAAACCCCAAACATTTCTGTACCTAATAGTAGGATTTTAAAATACAGGAGGCAGACTAGCACTGCAAGGAACAATAGAAAAATATGCAATTATAGAAGATGCTGACGCTCTCCCTCGAAAATTGACAGGAAAACTAGACAGACTAGTAAAGATTTAGAAGATTTGAATAACAATACCGAGCACCTTAGCCTAATGAACATTTAGAGAATGCTTCCTCCCACATCAGCAGAGCAGACATACTTTCCAACTCCACAGAACATGGTGCTGGTAAATTTAGAAGACTTCATCTCATCCTGTTTTCTGAAAATAAGGGAATTAAGTTTGAAGACAGCTATCTGGAACCCCCCAGATATTTGTAAATAAGCTATGCACTTCTAAGTCACCAGTGGGGTACCGAGGAAATCCAAGACAAACACAAGGATTTTGCGTGGAATGAAAAAACAACATATGAAAATGTGCGGGCTATTGCTAAAGTTAAGTACCTACTTTAGAAAAGAACAAAAGTTGCACATCCATCACATCCAGAGAAACAATAAAGCCAAGAGCACATGTGAATGATGAGAATGATCAACTACTTGGGATATAAAGAGCAGCATTCCCCAAGGACAAAGCTCAGAAGGCAGGAAGGGTTAGGAAGGAGGGAGGAAGGAAGATGGAAATGGAGAACACCGGGAGCAAGTGGAAGAAGTGATGCTGTATTGGGAAAGTTGTAGACAATGACATGAAACAAAAAATGTCTGAATTATTGAAAGAAAACGCTTTCAACTTTCACCCAATTAACAATACAAAGTAAAACGACAACAGCAACCACAGACAAAATTTCAATGAAATAGGGGAAAAAAACAACAGAGAAAAAAGAAATGAGAGCAAAGCTAATTTTTTAAAGAAGGCCTAAAATTTTAATAAGCCTCTATTCAGACTAATTGGAGGCAAAGAAGTCACTTCAAAATCAAACTCACTGCCATCGGGTTGATTCCGACTGAGTGACCCTGTAGGATGGCGTGGAACTGCCCTGCGGGCTTCTGAGGTGGTGGATCTTTACAGGAGCAGACAGCCTCCTCTTTCTCCTGCGGAGCAGAGTCTGGTGGGTTTGAACTGCCGACCATGGCATAACCCACTCTGCCACCAGGGTTTCTCCAGAGTAAAAGAGGCGACACACATTCCTAATATCAAGAATGACAAGTGACTTCACTGTGGGCTCAAAAGATATAAAAAAGATAGTGAGGGACTAGTATGAAGAACGTTATGCTAATAAATGCAACCGCTTGGATGAGACGGGCTGGTTCCTTGTAAAGCACACACACGACTAGGCTCTCAGAGGAAGAAAGACGACTAGCCCTACATCTACTAAGTAAGTTGAATGTGCAGCTAAAGACCTTCCCGCAAAGGGAACACCAGGTCCTCCTGAAGACTGACTTCCCTGAGACTTCTATCAAACATTTAATTGGGCGGGGGTTTGGGTGGGGGAAGATAGGGCCAAACAACATCTTTCATGAAATGAAAGAGGAAGAAATACTTGCTCATTAATTCTATGAAACCAGCACTACTATATACTACAGTCAGACAAAGACTTGACAAGAAAATAAAATTACAGACCAATGTCCCTCTTGAACTGAGATGCAAAAATTCTTAACAAAATCCTAGCACATTGATTCAACAATTTTTTTTAAAGAAAAGGCTAATGCATCTTGGCCAAAAGGGTTAACAGACCCCAGGAAGGGAAAGTTCACTAAAAGACATCATATTATCGATTCTCCCTATGAGCAGACTGAGAAAGAAACGCTGTATAATCATCTTAGGAGATGCAGAAAAGCATTGGCCAAAAGCACACACCCATTCCTAACAGAAACCTCCATATACTAGAAATCGTAGTCAACTTCCTCAACACAACGAGGACATCTATGAAAGAATCTAAACTAATAGCATACTTAATGGTGGAAGACAGAATGCTTCGGCCCTAAGATCAACATCAAGGAAAAGATGTCGGCTCTTGTTACATGTATTCCACTCTACTGGAGCTAATACTTGCAATCGCACGAAAATGTCTGAAATACCCAGGGATAAATCTCATGAAACAAGTGCAAGACCTTTACACAGAACACTGCCAAGCTTTGCTGAGAGAAATGAAAGAAAATGGAAATAAGTGGTCTTAGCTTCGAAGACTTAATCTGGCCACGACGGCAGTTCTCCTCAGGTTCACCTGAGGTTGCAAGGGCTCCTCTGGAAGGGATCTGCAGTTGAGGGTGGCAATTGGCAAAGTAATTTTTAAGATCAACATGAAAGTGTGAAAATGGCAAAAACCACTTTGAAAAAGAAGGAAGTTGACGTATTTACACTAGTTGACTAAAAGACATACTACAAAGAGTGTGGTATCCGTATCAGTATATACAAAAAAGATGAATGGAATGGAACAGAATTCCAGAAATGGACACACACTTAAATGGTCGATTGATTTTTTTTTTAGAAAGACGTGAAGCCCGTTCCATTGAGAAAGGATCATCATTTCAACAAATTGTGCTGGAACAATTGAATACCTTTTAAGCAAAAATAAAATTAGATTGAGCCATAACTCAAATGGACCATAGACCTCGTTTAAACCCTTAAACATTAAAACTTCTAGAAGAAAGCATAGAAAATTAAAAAAACAAAAAACCTTTATAATTCTGGATTAGGTAAAGATTTCTGGAGTCTAATCCTGGAGTTTTTTAAAATGTGAAAAATCCTAAGGAAAAATGGATAAATGGAATGCCATCCAGATTAAGTACTTCCGTTCTTTGAAAGGCATTGTTAAAAAATGGAAAGACAAGCCACACATTGGGGGGAAATATTTGCAAGTCATATATCTGATAAACATATAAAGAACTCTCAAAACTCCCTAAGAAAACACACTTCCCTTCAAATAGGAAAAAAGACCGGCACAGGCACTGCCTCTGAGAAGATGAGTGGACAGCAAGCAAGCCCCTTGTTCAGCGCCCGACACCACGAGGCATCAATAAAGGGCACAGTAAGGCGACAGCGGCCCTGTGGTACAGTGGGTTCATCTTTCTGCTCTCCCAGAGACTTACAGGCTCGGCACCCACATGGGCAGTTCTCCTATGTCCTGTAGGGTCCCTATGATTCAGATTTGACTTAATTTCAGGACATTTGAGATTTGTTCAAATTTGTTTGGACCAGTATTGGGAAGTCAACCAGTCCTATTGGTGCTGTTATTGCCATAATGCAGTAAAATACAAACAAGACTCAAGCTAGAGTTTCCAGCGAACAAGGAGCAGAAGGGCAGAGGGTACCAATGAAGCTCCTTAGGGCTTAACCTCCCCCCACCCTTAAATTGTTTAGTAAGAACACTCTCCATCCTATAAATTACAAATAATCCTTCACCGCACAGCTTTGTACTTTTAGTTCCTGTACTAGGGCTAGATCCTAAAGATATTCAAGATAGTATTATAGAGAGTTGTTTAGACGCAGGGGCACCTTTTAGCCTGCTGTCCAGAGCAACCAAGGTAAACTTCAAGAGGCTATTATTGAATCTTTGGTTAAATAGCAACCACAATCTCCACTTGTTGTTCCCTTGTCCCTGGGTTTGTTACCACTTCCTTTCCCCCCACCTCCCCCTCTCCCATGTCCTCCTGGAACTGTCGGTCGGTCCCGTTGTCTTCTCCTCCATATTGTTTATCCAACCTATCTTATTTAGACAGACCTGAAAAAGGGTATTTTCTATGAAAAAGTCATGTGATCTCCTGCTTTGTTTCTATGACCAAGTCCATATTTTCCAGCTACTGTTCTTCGTTGTTTCTAGCCTTTGCATTTCAGTCGCCAATAATTACCAATGCATCTTGATTCATGTTAGATCGATTTCTGACTGAAGATATTGGTAGAATTCTTCGATTTCTGCATCATTAGCTCTCATGGTTGGTGCATAAATTTGAATAACTGTTGTACTGACTGGATTTCCTTGAAGACAGAGATATAATCCGCATTGAACTTCAAGCTAGACCTGGAAGTGTCCTTTTGACAATGAATGCAATGCTCCTCCTGATTGTGTCATTACCAGGATAGTAAGGCCCATAATTTTCAAAATGGCCAACAGCTGTCCAGGGCAGCTCATGAATGCCTAGGATATTGATCTTTAGGAGTTCCATTTCCTTTTTGAGGACCTAGTTTTCCTAGATTTATACTTTGCATATTCCAAGTTCTATTTATTAGATTATTGCAGCATTTTCTCCTGTCCTGAATTGCGCCCATCAGCAAATGAAGATGCAGAGGCCTCCAGTCCCCCAGGCCTCCAATCACATCACCCCGGTTCACTCTCCTTTGAGAAAGCAGCTCTTTCTCAGTCACATTTCAAGAGGCCCATCCTCTGGCACCATCTATGACAATGTTCTGTTTCCATTCATTTGGCCTTCAGTGTCTGGCGATGTCTCAGCTCTGCATAAGGTTTTCACTGGCTAATTCCTCAGAGTAGACAGCCCATTCCTTCTTCATAATCTGTTCTTAGTCTGGAAGCTCCGCTGAAACTGTTCACTCTGGGTGACCCTGCTGGCTTTCAAAATACCAGTGACATCGCTTCCAGAAACACACAAACCACCACAGGGCAACACACCGACAGACAAGTGGTGGCATCAGGAAGGCGGGAAGATGTTAAACAAAAACCAAAAACTGGGGGAGGGTGCCTGAGCAAGGCTGCAAAAACAGAACTCACTGCCATTGAGCCCCTTCGGGCACACAAAGACCTTCTGTGACGGGGTAGAACTGCCCTTTGGGGGCAGAAGGCTTCAACTTGCTCCTGAGGGGCAGCTGGTGGGTTCGAACCGCTGACTGCATGGCTAGCAGCGAAATGAGTAGCCTGCTCTGCCACCAGGGCTCCTTGAACAAGTGGACAAGCAGGCTAATAGGACAGGATGTAGTGAACCGAGGACGTGGCACCAGAGCCAGGGAGCAGGAGGCTGCAAACGTAGGTGTGGCAGCACCACTGATGCCTTGAACGAGGGGACAGTGGGCAGCCAGGCAGAGTGGTGTCTGGGAGACATCTTCGGGAGCAGTGTCAAGAAGACAGCGCTAAGGTAGAGCTGGGGGCAGGAAGACCAGTGAGGAAGGCTGAGGGAGGGTCATGAGGATGAAGAGAAGAGTGTACCACCCTCTCTCTCTACAGTTTGGCTCCTGCTCAGCATTAGAAATCAGCCCATTGGTACAAAGATGTACCCAGGAAGCTGTGACATCCAGGCTCTGTAAAGAGGTGAGACGGTGTGTGAGTGTGTGTCAAGAGAGAGAAGGGGGAGAGGAGAGAAGAGAAGATTAGTTGATGTCCCTGTCCATGCCTTTGGAAGCCCCAGCTGTAGGGAGAGTATGACCGGCTTGGTAATTAGACCTAAGAAATGGGGCCAGACCTGGGATTGGTCCACCTGGAGATGCAGACAGGCCAAGTATCCCACGCCTGCTAAAAGCCCCTAGACATGCAGTTCACTCTCTGCAACTCACCGAGGCCCCCTCTCTGGATCTGGTGTCTAACGCCCCTAGTTCAGAGATGAGAATTGTTCTGACAGCAAATCAGTGGCTGTCCTGTATCTATCAAGACAGGCTGTCTCAAAGTGGCCCAGTGTGTGACTTTCAGACCCTCCGTACGAAGTGACAGCAGAAGGACAGGGCCTGGCCTTGGAGTCTGAAGGCCTGGGTTCTAGTGCCCATTACGTGGCCTTGGCCAAGCCCAGCCTCAAAGCGAGGGTGTCAGGTCAGCAGGTTCTGCCATTTCGGGCAGCCCCGTGCTTGCTCACATTATTGTCCTGCTGGCCGGCAGGCCAAGCTCCAGGTGTCTGGGCCCATCTCAATGCCAAAGGTGGCCACTAGTTCATCTTCCCTGCCCCTGACCACTGGAGGTCGCAGGTGTAGAAATGGTACGAGTTCCTGTTTCCCAACACCCTTTCAGACAGAAGTCACGGTCAGTTTCTAGGAGATGAACACGGTATCTCATTGTGTTCTCATTTCTTTGGTTATTAGTGAAGTAGATCATTGCTCAGCGAGTATTTGGATTTTCCTTTTATGAAATGACCTGTGTATGTCCTCTGTTGATGTTTCTGTTGAGAACATTTGCTTGTTTCATGCTGCTTTTTAAAAGCTCTTTGTAGTTGGGATTTAACTGGACACCATCTAGTTTCTCAGCGTCCCTAGAGTTGGGGCGTCCCTATGCAGATTCCCAAGGGAGCAGAGTGGTTCTGCCTCTGATCAGTGGAGGGCAGCAGTGGGCAAGACTCACTTCCAGGCTGGACACACTGCAGAACAGGCACACCCTCTCACCCACGCCCACACCCATAACCTTCCAGAGAGCCGCAGGAAGCACGCGATCCACTGACTCTCATTGTCATCGCCAAGACTGATGACGTCTCCTCGCGTCTAGAGCAGTGAGGGAAACTAGGTTCTGATGTCAGCCTGAGAGAGAGAGAGAGAGAGAGAGAGAGAGAGAGAGAGAGAGAGAGAGAGAGAGAGAGAGAGAGAGAGAGAGAGAGAGAGAGAGAGAGAGAATCGAGAGCCCACAGACAGTGAGGGGAAAGAGTCTCTGGGGCAGGAAGCATTAGAAACTGCAGGATGTCTGGAGGGCTGATGTCAACAGCCTAGGACCAATGAAGAGGAGCCCTGGTGGTACAGTGGTTACAAGTTGGGCAGCAATCTGCAAGGTTGGCAGTTCGAAACCAGGTGCTCCCTGGGAGAAAGATGGGGCTTTCTACTCCTATAAAGAGTTGCCGTCTCAGAAACTCAAAGGGGAGGTTCGACCCTGCCCTATCAGTCGGCTCTGAGTCGGCATCGACTTGAAGTCAGTGGAGGGAGACCATTTCCGTCTTAAGCCTACACATGTCCGACCACTAGGCTGACCCTACACTCCCAAAGTCAGCAAACCCAAGATTCTTTGTGCTGACCTATTGCATGCTGATGTCCCTGCCCATGCCTTTGGAAGCCCCAGCTGTGGGGAGAACGGGACCGGACCTGGGATTGGTCCACCTGGAGATGCAGGCAGGCCAAGTATCCCAGGCCACGCTGTTCACTCCACGGCAGCTCACTGCGGCCCCCTCTCGGCCGGGTGACTTCCTTTTCTTCCCAGATAAACGCTGCTTCCTGCTGCTGCCTGTGGCCTGTGAGTCCACTATCGGGCCCCTGAGACCAAGAGCCCCTGGACACCCGGGGCAGTTGCAACAAGACTGGAGTCCAAACTTTGATCTGTCACCGAGGGCGCCACCTCGGGAATTCCCGACGTCTCCACGTCTTCATCTCACCTTCCAGGGCCTGGCGAGCTGCGGAAGTCTGGAGTACTCTGAGGGGGGCCCTGTGCGGAGCAGAGAGAAGGGGGCTCCTGCCTCCATGGCTGTTTTGTTCCTTCCCAAGCCTGTCCCGTGCTTGATCAGTTCCACCCGTTGGGGCTGTGTGCAGGGGAGGAACACAGCTAGGAGGGGAGAGGCGCTGGGGACCTGCCCAGGGCAGTAAATGGACCCCTTTCCAAGCACCTGTGGCAGGGACGTGAGGGCAGGCTAAGGGAGGGCTGGAGAGGGCTTAGGGGTTCCGGCCTGAGGGTCTGAGCGGATGGCCAGGGGGCCCTAAGAGGGGACCAGGCCTGTTTGCACTGCATGGAGTTGGAGGGGCTAGACAGACTTGCAAACTGCTGGGGAATTTTGGCTCTCCCCCTACTCAGCACCCTCCTTCCCTACCCCCAAGCCCTGCAAATCCTGGGTCTGGCCTCACTCAGCGACCAGAGCTGCTCCAAACCTAATTCAGACAGCTGGACAGACAGACAGAGAGGACTGTCTCCTTTCTTGCTTCTTCTCCACCCCCTACTTCCCTCAGTTCCCCCTGGGTCCCAAATCTGTGGAGGGAGACAAGGTGTGTGTGTGTGTGTGTGTGTGTGTGTGTAGGGGGCTATTGTCTTCAGCTTAGGGGCCCCAGCCTCAGGAGAAGAAACCAGAAAAATGAATTTCTGAAGGCAGGGCTATGCCTTGGGGTTGGAGTGGCTCACCCAGTCAAGAGAGGGGAGAAGGCAGCAAAGCAGAGGAGGCAGGGGGTGGGGCCAATCCAGAGATCACCCAGTCAGTAGAGGGGAGAAGGCAGCAAAGCAGAGGAGACAGGGGGTGAAGCCCCACAGGGGTGACAGGATGGGGAGAGGGGCTCTCTTGAGCGTCCCTCCTCTCCAAGCTGGTCCCTGGGTTGGGCAGGCTCGCAGACTTCCATCCCTTCGTGTATATCAACCATGGTGGCCGCAGCAGCACTGATGGATTGCTTACTATATGCAAAGCCTCCTGCTAAACTGTACAAGGAACCATTTTACTTCCTCCGCAGTTACCTTGCTGCCAATATGCATGTCACAGATGAGGACTTCAAAGAGGCTAAGCCCCTGGCCCCCAGGTCACACTGAGGAGTTAAGGCAGCGTCCTCTGTCAGTCCCAGAGGCTGAGGGCACCCCTCTCCATCCTGTATTCTCATCCCCCATCCAAGGTCATCTCTGTGGCCTGGGGAAGGGAAGAGGCCAGGGTCTGGGTTTGCCAGAGCCTGAATAATCACTTGGGGGAGCCCTTCCGCACGTTGGCCTCCAGTCTCCCCATCTGGCCAACAAGTCCTCAAGTCCCAGGTGCCAGGCACCCTTGGAGCTCCCATACCAGAGGGTACATTCACCCAAACCACCCTCCCTACTGTTTCCCTAAAGATGAAGGATTGGGGGTGGGGGTGGGTGGAGCGGGGGAGGAAAGAAATGGGTACTTGGTGGGAGACCTCACCAGATCGGTGGGGTGAGCGTCAGCTTTAAGCTGTTGTTCTGTGGAGAAGGAGCAGGAGAGCAAGTGTTTGTGGGGGCAGGTGCTGGCAGCTGGTGTCAAGAGCGTGTGATGTGGGGCGGGGAGGAAGGCTTGGGGCTCCCCTTCTAGCGGCCTGAGGTAGTAAGCGGTGGGTGGTGGGTGTGGCTTCTGGAGTTTTATCAATCCTTTAGGAATGTTTGTGGCTTTAGCAACCCCCAGCTGCAAGCACAGGAGTGGGGTGCAAGCCAAGACCTGTGCTGCCTGTGGGTGGGGGCCCTAAGGAGGGCCCCTACCAGGCAGACTTGGGCTGAGGCCAAGTTCGGGGTGGGGCTGGCCAGGGAATCCACACAGGCCCTGCCCCCTCCCCCAAGCTGGCTGTGCCTCCTTGTTATCTGGCAGCCTCCCCTCGTTCCTCTCCGTTCCCGCCCGCCCTCCTGTCCCCCCCGGAGGGGACCCTTCATTATACCCTCGTCCATGAAAGCATAGATTTGAGGACAGCAGGACCGGCCATTTCTTTTCCCGATCTTATTAAGCTCCATGGCCTACCCATTGTCATTTCCTTCCATCATCTCACAATCTTTCCGAAGCAAGCGAGCGAGCGAGCGAGCGAGCAAGAGAGAGAGAGAGAGAGAGAGAATCTCTAGCAGGGGAAAGAAGTCCCACAGAGGTTAAGTGGCATCTCCAATGCCACACAGGACCATTTTGGGGCCAGTTCTGGAATTCTGGAGTGGGTCAATCCAAAGCCAATTCCTTGTTCATTTCACTAAGCTGGGGGTTCAGAGGGCCTGGGCCATGGTCCTTACCAGTGTGTCCCCTAGGAAAGAAACTGCGCATTGGGCCAGCAGGATAACAGGGAGCCTCTTCTAGGTAACAGCTTCCTCCATGAGTGGAGCAGGGCTTAAATCACCCCAGCGAAGGAAGGAGGACAGAGACAGAGTAAGAGAGAGAGAGAGGAGAGAGAGACAGTTTATCCGGGCAACCGTGTCTGGATTCAGCTGCCCAAGGCCAACGCCAGTCTGCTTTTCCCAGTGGTGTCAGCCAGTAATTTGCCACTTTTGCCTCAGCTAGTTTGACATTTTGAAAGCATGTCAATGGCTTCCGAATGGCCATCTTGACCTTTATCCTCCAAGACGTATGCTTTCCCCACAAATTCCCACTCAGTGGGAGCTCCCACCGCCGGCTCAGTTGCTGGATCCTTTTCCTCACCTCCTCCCCAGTGTCCAACTCCCCCTATCTCCAAAACGTATGTCGGCTCCATCTCTTTGGCCCCATAGGCACTGCCACCCTACCTCGGGCCACCACCACCTCCCAGCTGGATGCATGCAGGTCTTCCTACAACCCTTCTCCCTGCTTCAGTTCTTGTCCCTCTGTGAATATTTTTCCACATAGTTGCTGGAATCATTAAAAAAAAAAAAACAACCCACCATAAATCAGGTCACATCATTCATTTACTTAAAATGCTTCAGTTGTTCCCCCTGCTCTTGGGATGAAATTTTCCTCTTGGCCAGTGCCTTGAAAACTTACTTAAGTCTTGTCTGTAGTGTGACGGCACTGTGGCAGTTTCTTAACCTTTTGTCAACTTGTGAAGGGGTGGAGTTTAGCCTGTCAATCAGGTTACAGTTTGATGACCTCATTTAGAGGTGCCATGGAGATAAATAACCAGATAGACTCACGCCCTGTCAGACAAACCTGCTGACAAGACACATGGAGCTACGCTGATGCAGCCAGCGCCCTGGAGCTGGAGGAGCCACATGGAGACCCCCACCAGCACTGAGATATTTCCACTGCCACTGGATCCACAAGACTTTCCACCCACTGGCCTGTGATCTCCCTGCATTCAGTGTCATTGCATGTGTTTTGTGAGTTCTGAAGAGGAATTTATAGATTGGTATTGGACATATAAGCTAATATTGGACTGATGAACTTGACCCGGACTGGGCTGGAATGTTTTCTCAATAGTCAATTGCTCTTGTCTATAAAGCTCTTCCTACACACATATAAGTATCCATGAATTTGTTTCTCTAGTCAACCCATCTTGCCTTTGATTTATGTACAAGTGTGCCCAGCTCCTTTCTGCCTCAGGACATTTGCAGTTGCTGTTTACTTTGTCTGGAACAGCCTACGTCTTCACATGGCTGTTTCTCCCTTGTCGTTCATGGTTAGCCACAGCTGTCACCTCTGACAGAAACCTTCCTCCACCACTGACACTAAAGCAGCATCTACTGTCTGTGCACAATCTATCCTTTCAGCCCTCTCACCTCCCTGTGGGCACTGTTTCATACTTGGTAATTTTGGGTGACCCACAGTAGACTAGCTATCATGAAGACTGAAGACCAACTTTGGATCAGCTCCACTCCTGACTGCATTAAGGTGAGCTGCCCTCACTGCTTATCAAAAGCAAAAGCCTATTCTCTCTCGAGGACAATAGCATGTTTCAGAGCTCCCAATTATCTCTACATTGTTTTCATCCACAATGTCAAATTGTAGTCAAAATGCCCCAAACATGCAAAAAATACATGAATTGACCAAAAAAATCAAGAGAATATATATGGAAATGGACTCATAGGAGACCCACATGTTGGCATTGTCAGACTTTAAATAACAGTGATTACTATGATCACTGTGTGTGAACAGAACAAGGGGAACTACATGGATGGAAGTCAAGAAAGGTGGCATCAGGGTTGTGTCCTCTCACCATACGTGTGCCATCTATGTGCTGAGCAAATCCCCAGAGAAGCTGGATTAGATGAAGAAGAGTGTGGCATCAGGACTAGAGGAAGGCTTATTAACACCCTGCAGTGTGCAGATGACATAACCTTGCTTCTGAAAGTAAGAACTTGAAGCACTTGCTGATGAAGATCAAGGATTGTAGCCTTCAGTACAACTCTGTACAGAAAACCAATATCTTTACAACTAGACTAATAGGCAACATCATGATAAATGGAGAAAAGACTTACCGTATATACTCGAATATAAGCTGACCCGAGTATAAGCCGAGGGACCTAATTATTACCTGGGAAATCAGAAAAACTGATTGACTCGAGTATAAGCCTAGGGTAGAAAATGCAGAAACTATTGGTGAGTTTCAATAATCAAAACAAATGAAAATAAAATTTCTAAAACTTGAGACATCAGTGGGGTAATGTATTTAAATATTTATTTTAAATAAAAAACATAAAAGGACAAGTCATTTAACATTGGTAAACCAGCACAGTAAATGGAAAATAGGTTCAACAAAAACAATAAGGTATCAACAATGATACCTTAGGAGTACTATTCCCTGAGCTCAATCAGCAACCAAGCTAAAATGTAAAGAGTTAAAATCCTTCAAAACTGGATTCCTCATTACCATCCGTATCCCAATGCAGAGCTTCAGCTGGTGTGAGGTCATCATAGACGCTGTCCTCACTGAGATCGCCGTCATCACCATCACTGCTGTCATTTTCATACAAAGCACAGTCTTCACTGCCATCCATAGCATTACTGGAAGGCATATTGCACTATGTCTTCTGGAATGTCTTCCCATGCATCTCGAACCCACTTTGCTATTAACTGTGTCAAACTTCATGAGATTTCCTCCTTTTGTTAGTTGGGCTTGACCAGATGACATCCATTCATGCCACATCCTACGCACACAGTCTTTAAAAGGCTTATTCAAAGATACATCCAGAGGCTGCAGTACAGATGTAAGCCTACCTGGAATAATGGTTAAAGTAACTTTACTAGATTTTGCCAGTTTTTTTTTATGTCACCCGATAGGTGGGCTCTGAACATATCCCAAACAAGTAACGATGGCTTTTTCTTTAAGGCTGCTCCTAGTCTTCCGTTCCAAATTTCTTCCAGCCATTTTTTTGTTCCATCTTCATCCATCCAGCCTTTACCATGTTCACGCACAGTAATTCTTGGTGGGAAATTAATCTTTTTAGGCAAGGTCTTTCTTTTAAAAATAATGACAGGACGCAGCTTAGTTCCATTAGCCAAACATGATAGAACAACTGTAAAGTGTTTTTTTTTTCCATTTCCTGTGGTTTTGAGAAAAGTGTTTTTTTTCTTCTAAACTTGCCACAGTTCTGTTGCTTGGAAGGTCAAAAGTCATGGCAGTTTCATCCATATTCCCAATATCTGCCAGGTCATAATTATAAATCCTTCTTTGTTTTATAATAAATGACTGGAATGACATAATTTTTTCTTCAAGGTCTTGTGTCAATTTCTGGGAAATCTTTGTTCTTTGTCTCAAACATAATAGACCAAACCTATTTATGAAGCGGGTACACCATCCTGCTGAGGCAGCAAATTTTTCAATGCCTGGTGCTTTATATTTGTCATCCTCAGCCATTTGTAGAACATGTATGCGGATTCCCATGCGTGTTACGCAGTAACCATTTTGACGACACTCCATAACCCATTTATGCAATTCACTCTCTAGATCCCCATAAAAAGACGTTAAACCATGACGAGCCTTTTTAGCTTTTGGAATCTGTTCCAAGTGAGCCTTCATTTTCCGCCACACCCTCACTTGCTTTTCGTCAACACAGAATTCCCTACTTGCAATACTGTTATTGCTCGCTTCTGCTCTTAACATAACCTTCATTTTGAAACCAGCCTCATATGACCAGCGGTTTTGTTTTGGTTCAAGAGTATCCATTTCTAATAGGATAAAAAAAAAACAAGACTTTTCATGGTAATGCCCCTCCCCACCCTCCCCACCTGCGACATGTTAGCCGGGAGGAGGGGGGCAGTCTGTGCAGGCAGAGAATGCAGGATGTGAATTAACATAGAGACCAGAGGGGAGAGATGGAGCGCAGCCACAGACACATCCTTACCAGTTCAGCTGCTGGTGTAAGTGAATCACTACAGGTGCTTCTGCAAATTGGAGCCAGCCATGTCATAGGACGGCTCTGATTGGTTAGATATGAGTAAACAAACATTCAAAGCCCTGCAGTGTCAGCGGGGCTATGAATGAACAGGGGAGAAACGGCAATCACCTGCGAGATAACAGGTGCTCTTCCCGTTACCTGGGGGGGGGGGGCGGGGAACGGCAGCGAGATGTTACACCTCACTGGGTTACCACTAACTCACGTATAAGCCGAACCCCAGTTTTTCAGCACATTTTTTGTGCTGAAAAAAACTCAGCTTATACACGAGTATATACGGTAAGTTGTGGAGGATTTCATCTTGCTTGGACCCACAATCAATGGTCATGGAAGCAGCAGTGAAAAGATCAAAGGACACATAGCATTGGGTAAATCTGCTCCTCTTTAAAAAGTTGAAAAATAAGGATGTTACTTTGAGGACTAAGGTGTGTCTAAGTCAACCCATTGTATTTTCAATCACCTCATTAGCATGTGAAAGTCGGACATTGAATACGGAACTGAAGAAGAATTGACATCTTTGAATTACGGAGCTGGAGAAGAATCTGGAAAGTACCATGGATTTCCAAAAGAACCAATACATCTCTCTTGGAAGAAATACAGCCAGAACAGGCAAGGATGAGGAGACTGTCTCACGTGCTCTGGACATGTCAGCAGAGACCAGTCCCTGGAGAAGGACAGCGTGCCTGGGAAAGCAGAGGGCCGTGGAAACGAGGAAGACCCTCAACAAGGCACACTGGCACTGTGCTTACAACACTGGGCACAGCATCAGAGCCATGTGAGGCTGGCACAGGGCAGCAATGTTTGCTTCCGGTGTGCACAGGGTGCTGTGAGTCACAACAGCAGCAGGATCAACAAGTTAAATGAGAGGAGGGAGAAATTCAACGAGGAACCATGAAAAAAAACACCTAGGATTAAAATATGGAACAATTGGAATTAAGAAAACAATAAATGGGGTTGACCATAGTTTGAAGAGAGCATTCCTTTTGGCATGGAAATGGGGCAAAAGAAACGATCCAAACTGAAGGAAGAACAGACTAAAGGGGTGGCAAAAGATAGAAAAGCGTTTTAGAGACATTATGAAACCGTGAAAATGCCAGTCTGCGAATACCAGGACTTAAGTCAGGCGTGGAGCCTCGTGGCATCCGTCGTGGTCACACATGGGCTGCAACATGTGCGGTGACAGTTTAACACCCCCCATCCCCCACCCCCCGCAGCTAGCTCTGCCACAGAAAGAGGGCTTCTCACTCCCCGAGTCAATGTCAGTCTCTGAACTCACAGTCAGTTCTCCCCGGTCCCACACAATCCCTGTGAGTTGGCATTGACTCGATGGCAGTGAGTTTGTTTTTCTGGATTTGAGGTGAGGCACATCATAGTCCTCAAAGTAACATTCTTGCCCCAACGCTTTAAAGAGATCTGATGCAGCAGATTTACCTACTCTGTACTGCTACTTCCATGAGCGTTGATTGAGGATCCAAGGGAGATGAAATCTTTGACAGCTTCTACCTTTTCTCCACTTATCAGGATGTTTCTTAGTGGTCCAGTGTGAGGATTTGGGTCTTTTTTACATTGAATTGTAATCTACACCGAAGGCTACAATCTTTGATTATCATCAGTAAATACTTCAAGTCTTAATTTTCGGCAAGCAAGCTTGTTTCCGCTGCCTATCTAAGCTTACTAAGCCTTCCTCCATCCTGACGCCACACTCTTCTTCATATAATCCCACTTCTCTGTCACCATAGCCTTCTCAGAATGTAAGCTGTAATATGTGCAGCCAACAGCAACAATACTTAAATTTAGGCATGCGATCTAAGTTTTCTGTGCCTCCGTTTCCTCATCTGAAGGTGGGAGTAATATCCGTATCCACTTCACTAGCAGGCTGTTGGGATGAAAGATGGAAAGTGAATCTGGTAAGTACCAGCGAGTGTTACCTATCATGATCATCGCCGTTACTACAGTATGGAGCAGGTAGTCTGTTTCAGCTCCACTCCAAGTGTTCTACATCCATTTGTTGAATTACCACCTTATGGTGTTGGTGCGTTTATAACTTAACTTTAAGATATGTACGTGGATTTATAAAGACAAGGAAAGGCAAAACTGGTCACGAGTTGCCCCAGCTTGCCAGGTGGATGCCCAGCCCCTCTGCCCCGTCTGTAGGATGGATACTATTCATACCAATAGCTAGTGTTCCTGCACAGTCAACATGCACCAGGTGTGCATATGCAGCATTTCCCCATCCCCCTCCCGAGCACGGTTTTCATAACCTGAGCAGTGCAGAGCTTGATGGATCAATTAGGGAGCACAATTTACATCTGCAGCTTGGATTGGCTGGATGCCAGGGCGAGCTGGAAGCTGCCCTGGAAGAAGCCTGGCGGCTTTTCCTTTGTTTATCCTAACAATGGTTGTATCTCAAGGTGTGTTACCGCCCTGCTGGCTGTGACCAAAAAAAGGCAGGTCAACATTCTGGAGGAAAATCTGGATGTCCTCAAAGAGGATTTGCCCAAGGACGCTTACCTTTCCATTGCTATACACATAGAGTGAGGAGAAATGCCGTTAGTATTAAAATATTGGCAAGATAGATGACGTTGCTATTGTTCCGATGAAAATCTCCAACCCAACCACGCGTTTCACGTTTTCTCTTAGGACTAATATCAAAACAACAATAATTAGAGCCTCTGTGAGCACGTATTGCACTTACTATGTGTCGGGGATGGGCTCTGTGCTTTATAAACACATCTATTGAATCCTTCGAGGGGCCGGTGGTCAGTGGCAGAAGGCTAACCTTTCTGTGCAGGAGGCTGGGGTTCCATTCTCAGGCACTGCACCTCTTGCCCAGCCACCACTCATCGGTCAATAGAGGCTTCCTGTTCCGCAAGGGTGCTGGTTGGGTTTCATCAGAGCTTCTAGGCTAAGATAGGCTAGAGGGAAACACCTGGCCATCCACTTCTGAAAATCATCCAGTGTCAAGCTTATGGACCACGGCAGCCTAATGTGAAGAGACCGTGGGATGGTGCAGCACCGGGTACATTTCATGGAAGTGTTTAGGAGGTCACCGATTTTTCCGTGACTAACTCTGTGACACATTGAGTCCTTGTGGCAACCGTGTTTCTAGACGAAGACAGCGAGGCAACTGCTCGAGATCGTTAGGTTTGGAGAAGTCTGAGCTGAGCTTCAACTATGTGTAGTCTGGTTTAAGCCGGAGCCTCAAACACTGTACTATATTACTCAGGTAAGGAGAGAGCAAGGTTACAGTGGAAATGGCCATATTACCTCATTTAATTTTTCTACCAACCTGGGAGTGGTGTGATGACCTAACCCTAACCCTAGGCCTAACCCTAACCCTAGGTCTGACCCTAACCCTAACCCTAGGTCTAAGCCTAACCCTGACCCTAACCCTAACCCTAACCCTAGGTCTGACCCTAACCCTAACCCTAGGGCTGACCCTAACCCTAACCCTAACCCTAGGTCTAAGCCTAACCCTAACCATAACCATAACCCTAGGTCTGACCCTAAGCCTAACCCTAACCCTAGGCCTGACCCTAACCCTAACCCTAGGTCTAAGCCTAATCCTAATCCTAACCCTAACCCAAGGCCTAACCCTAACCCTAACCCTAACCCTAGGTCTAACCCTAACCCTAACCCTAGGTCTAAGCCTAATCCTAACACTAACCCTAACCCTAACCCTAGGTCTAAGCCTAATCCTAATCCTAATCCTAACCCTAACCCTAACCCAAGGCCTAACCCTAATCCTAACCCTAACCCTAACCCTAGGTCTAACCCTAACCCTAGGTCTAAGCCTAATCCTAATCCTAACCCTAACCCTAACCCTAGGCCTAACCCTAGGTCTTTCCGTTTGAAGACCCAAACCAAAACTAATCTCACTGAAATCGAGTCAATACTGACTCATAGCAACCATATAGGACAGGGTAGAACTGTGTCCTAGAATTTCTGAGACTAAGCCTTGAGGGGAGCAGAAAGCCCTGACTGTCTCCCTCGGCTGGTGGTTTCGAAGTGCTGATCGTGAGTCTGGCAGCCCTGGAAGTAACCACTCCACCACCGAGTCCACTCAGTGAAGGCCGAGGCACAGAGATATCAAGCAAATTGGCTTTGCAAAGTCCCACGGCTGGTAAGTGGCCAAGCCAGTCCAGAGTTCTCAACACTGTCCGGGTCGAGCCACCCTGCGAGTTGTCTTGGCGCACCACACACGTGGAGCCTACACCTGACCATAGCTGTCATGCGTTGGGCTTTGCTCACTGTTACATCTCCATGACAAAATAAATGCCAGTTAATTCTTGTGGATCACACAAACTAATTATGAATTCCTCTAGAGACAGGGAGCTTGTCCAGGTGGTCACAGGAGACACACTGCAGCTCCCTCAGCCCACCCAAAGGAGCAGCTTTTAAGGGTCTGGGTGTGGGGCTTGCTTTTCTCACCATCAGCGGCATAGGATGCTCCTGGAACTTAGCTTGTGGGTCCACCAACAGGTGTGGTTGTTAAGTGTCGTCAAGTCGGTTCCGACCCATAGCGACCCTGTGCACACCAGAGGAAAACACTGCCCGGTCCTGGGCCACACAGACAATTGTTCCCATGTCCGAGCCCATTGTTGCAGCCACTGTGTCAGTCCATCTCGTTGAGAGCCGGCCACTTTTTTGCTGCCCCTCCACTTTAGCCAGCATGGTGTCCTTCTCCAGGGACTGCTCTCTCCTGACAACCTGTCCAAAGAAGGTGAGATGAAGTCTTGTCATCCTTGCCTCTAAGGAGCACTCTGGTTGTACTTTTTTCTTTCTTTAGTATGATTATTTATATAGTAATTTTCTTCATAGAGTATTCACATTTCATACACTTCCATGCTCAAATCACTTCCCCACTCTTTGTTCGGTAGTTTTTACTTATTTATTATTAATCATTTTATTGGGGGGGCTCTTACAAATGTTATAACAATCCATCATTCAATTGTATTAAGCACACTTGTACATATGTTGCCATCAGCATTTCTAAAACATTTCTTTCTACTTGAGCCCTTGGTATCAGCTACTCTACTTTTCCCCCTCCCTCCCCCGTACTCCTACCCTTGTGAATCCTTGATCAATTATATACTATTATTGTTATTTTATGGGTTAAATCAATTCTAGTTAGTGCTTCCTCCCCTCTCTTGAATTCATTGTTTGCTCCCCAAATCTCCTCCCCCACCTTCCCAATAAACCATTGACTCAGTGATTGTCTCTATGAATCCACTCCTCCGGTGCTTCACACACTGGGAAAGCCAAACAGAAACAATAAGAAACAAAACCAAAACAGAATGGCAAAAAGAAAATAATAATAATATAAAGTAAAACATACAAATGCAGAGTAAGAAAGGAAAGAACACCATCAGTATGTAAAAGGCAAAGCCAGAGAGGAAATTTCTGTCACGGAACAGGGGAGAAATATTTGCGCCTAGAGCAAATTCAGGTTGGGTCAAGAGGGAGGTCAACTGACCAATTATCATATTGCACCGTGGTTCGATCCTCCATAATCAAATCTACAGCAATCTATGCCTGATCATAGAGCTGTTCAAGTCCCTTGCCCGTGCCTAGAGGGGCTCTGCCAGAGCCTTAATCTGGCTGGATGCTCTGCAGATGGATTTTGGGCTCCCACTGTCCTCCAGAGCTTTCTACAGATTGGGTGTTCACAATTTAAGCTCTGATACGTTCCCCTTCGTCATATTTGGATTTTGTTATTGTCATCTTTGGATCACACAGGCTCATGTGCTTCTTAAGATGATTGCTTGTTTGAATACATCCCTTTAAGACCCCGGACACTATTCCAATTGACAGCTGGGCACCATCAGCTTTCTTCACCACACTTTGCTGTAGCTCCCTTATCTTCAGTGATCATGTCATGAAGGCAAATATTGAGCAGGGCCGTGTTATAAGAGCTAACTATTCTTGGATTGGGACTAGAGTTAAGTGGGATGGCTGTATTTTTCCCAAGACATATCAGTTGGTCCTTTTAGCAGTCTGTGGCACTTTCAATATTCTTCTCCAGACTCATATTTCAAATTCATGTATTTCTTCTTCAATGTCCAACTTCTACATGTCTTCAATGTCCAATGTCCAACTTTCACATGCATGTGAGACAATGGAGAATATCATGGCTTGGGTCATGCGCACCTTAGTCCTCAAAGTAACATCCTTGCTCTTCAGTACTCTAAGAAGTCTTGTGCAGCAGATTTACATAATGCAATACATTTTTTGATCTCTCGACTGCTGCTTCCATGAGCATTGATTGTGGATCCAAGCTAGATGAAATCCTTTCAACCTTTTCTCCATTGATCATGATGTTGCCTATCGGTCCAGTTGTGAAGATTTTAGCCTTCTTTACACTGAGTCGTAATCCTTATTGAAGGCTGCAGTCCTTCATCTTCATCAGCAAGTGCTTCAAGCCCTCCTCACCTTCAGCAAGTTTATGTCATCTGCATATCTAAGTTGTTGATGAGCCTTCCTCCAATCCTGATGCCACATTCTTCTCCATCTAATCCAGCTTCTCTGATGATTTGCTCAGCTACAGATTGAATAAATATGATAAGAAGATACAGCCCTGATGCACACTTTTCCTCATTCTAAGCCACACGGCATTCCCTTGTTCTACTCCCACAACTGCCTCTTGATCCATGTGCAGGTTCCTCGTGAGCACAGAGAAGGCTCTGGAATTCCTCTTCTTCTCTAGGTTCTCCACAGTTTATTATGGTCCACAGAGTTGAATGCTGGAGGATTCCCTTTACTTGTGTAAGTGTGGGCTTGCAATCACTGCTTTGGGAATAGTACACACACCCCCGCCTTATTCAGGTCACAAACCTGATGCAATTGAAAGGAGGTTACCTTGGGGGTGTAGTCTATTTCTTATATAAATATACACTCTGGCAAGCTTGAGTAATTCCTTCTGGACCTGTGTCCTGCATCTGGTTCATCAACCTCAGGTCCTTTGGGCTTGAACCCACAGCCTGCCATATTGCCTGTCGATCCCAGGAGCCATCGGTGGCCTATAGTTTGGCCTGCTGTCTCATCTGCTGACCTGGTGTTCGTTCACCTCTTTAGTCACAAGCCAGATCGTCTGACCTTGAACTCATCTGCTTCTGCAACCTGTGATGTTCCTGTCATCCTGAGTTCATCAGCCTCCAAAGTCATGTAAGTCAGGAGAAGCCTGTAGCTTGACATCTGACCCCAGACTTGAAACTGAACTAGATTATCCACTTCTACAACTGTGTGAGCCATTTTCTATATATTTATATAGAAACACACACACAGCCTAACACATGACGGAACTCCGATTCCCCAGAACAAAACCCATGGGACACTGATGTGGCCCCAAGTCAAACATTGTTAAGAGCAGAAGTTCTTGAATCAGATAAACTTGGGTTCAAATCCTAGCTGTGCGGCCTGAAGCAAGTTACTTCACCTCCCTATGGCCCCGTTTCCCCGTCTGTAAAATCAAGAAGCCAATACCTCAAGAAAGGTGGCTATGTCTATGCCGGAGTCCCCTGGCACAGAGCCCAGTATGTAGGGGGCTGTATTACTGGAAGACCTTATGTTTCCTTCCCTCTGTATCATAATTTCTGCTGAGGGCCTGGTCAAAAGAAAGAATGTTAGGAAACTGGCTTCAGTCCACTTAAAATCTCAAAGGATAAAATAGTCTTTGTGATTTAGAGATGCCCCTCCCCGCCCTTAACTGTCCAGACCCCCGACCATCCAGAGTCCTTTGAACTCCTTCAGCACTAGCAGGAAACAGACTCCCCGCGGCAGCGAGATCGGAAAGAGTTGCCCTCCCCATTCACTTCCCGCTGAGCAGAGGCTGCACAAGGAGCCCTGAGCAGGGGAGGCCGCCGAGCCAGCAGCCAGCAGGCAGACTTGATGCTGGTCTGGTCTTGCCCACCGGCTCCCTGTGCAACCTTGACTAAGGCCTGTGGCCTTTAGCGCTTCACTAACCCCATCTGTCCAATGGGACCGGAACGATCTCTGGGGTCTTTTCGGGGGGGGGGGGGCGGCAGGCATTCTGGGAGGCAGGAAGTGGGACCCCTGGCTGCCGGGGAGATCACAGGGTGGTTTCCCAGAGGAGGCCTGCAGCTGCCTGCCCTCTGGAACCGCTGGCTTCCTGCTCTGCGCTGAGCCTGCTGTGTGGCCTGGGAATGATGGAGGCCCTGCAAAGGTCATTCTGCTTCCTCAGTACCCCCAACCCCCAGTCCTCAATCAGCCTCCTGTGAGGGAGGCACCGCGCTGTGAGTTCTTCAAGTTGAGTTCTTAGAAGATGCCTGCCAGCACCTTCAGACACTGAAGGGTTTTCTACTGAACTCTTCCCGAAAGCTCCCAACTCTGTGGTGACTAGACTGTCTGAGTTCCTTCTCCAACCGTGGAGGCTCCTGACAACTGCTCCCTGCTTGTATTTGCTTCCCGGGGCCGGGCTAACCAACCGAGGACCCCAGCTCCCCTGGCAGCAGACCATTCTCCCACAGCTCTGGGGCCAGGAGTCCACACTAAGGCGTTGGCAGGCCATGCTCCCTCTGAAAGTTCTTGGGGCGAAGCCTTCCTTGCTTCTTCCAGCTCCTGGTGACGCCTGGCATTCCTCGTTTGTGGCAACCTTGTTCCAAAGTCTGCATCTGTCTTCTCATGGCCCTTTTGTGTCTGTGTGTTTACTTATAAGGACACTTGTCACTAGATTTAGGGGTCACCCGAATACAGTAGAACCTTATCTTAACCAGGTACATCTGCAAATAAGGTTACACTGTGAACGTCTGGCGAGCGTGAATTTGGGGCACACGAGTCAACCTGCTTACACATCCTATTAGACAACCCAGTCTCTCAGTTTCAGATGTCTGCTGATGGGAGTCTCCTTGGTTTGCCCAATCCTTCCTTCATACTTTTCCAGGTGTTATCCCTGCCACACCTCACGCCATCCACCACCCCCATCCCCACCCAGGTACTCACAGACAGTTTTTCTAGGTCACCCCACTTCTGCCTTACCGAAGTGTCTGAGGGAGGCATTTTGCCAACTTTGTTTTCCTGATGATGAAATAGAGACCCAGCGTATGTACAGATGTGCTTGACACAATGGGTGAATGTATGGATTGTGATGGGAGATGTAAGAGCCCCTAATAAAAGTATTTGGAAAAAAAAAAGAGTTATTGTCTCAGGAACTCAGAGGGACTGTCCCACCCTGTCCTGTAGGGCCGGTCTGAGTTAGAATCAACTCGGTGACAGTGAGTTGGTCTGGTGCACAAATACGTGTGAAATTAAAGTTCCTAAAACAACACCTGGCCCTTCCATAGATGAGGAAGAAGACTCAATGTGCTGGATTGACACAGTGGCTGCCTCGATGGGCTCAAACAGCAGTGATGGGGGGTGACGCCGGTCGGGAAGGGTCATGGCCACTGGGAGTGGGACCTGACCTAAAGGCCCTTCACCACAGCATGTGTGGTGTGTCCTGGCATTTTCCATTCTGTTCTAAACTGGTTCCGTCTATTTTGCACATTGGAAGAATGATTGGTACCAAAATCCTTAAAGTGATCTCACTAACCCCATTCTACCCCGTGGGTTATTATGAGTTTGGATATCGTTGCAATTAAGAGCGTGGCAGACCAGCTGCCACGTAATTAGCCCTCAGTGGCGATCTTACTGCTGCCGTTAGAGCAGACCAGCGGACACGGTCATCTAACGTCTATACTTACTCAAGAAGCCCTGGCGGGACAGTGAGAGGGCTGTGGGCTGAGCTGCTAGCTCTAAGGCCGGTGGTCTAAGCCCACTGCCGCTTCTCAGGAGAGGAATGAGGCTGTCTCCTCCGGTCAGCATGTGAAGCCTCAGAAAGCCAAAGGGGCAGTTCTGCTCTGTGCTAACGGGTCACTGTGCATCTGACTCGGCTCAGTGGCTGTGGCTTTGACTTGCACAGGTGTTTACTCAAACGAGGTGACAACGTATGTCCACATAACAACCTACAGATGGATGTTGACGGCTGTTTTCCTCAGAATAACCCCAAACTTGAAGCACTCAAGATATCTTTTCGAAGGCACTGGGGGGAGCAGGGCACGAATCCACTCACAGGAAAGGTGCTTGTTTATGCGTCCACAGGAAAAGGAGGGAGAGGGCAGACAGCATGATGGCGCACCAACCCTTGAGGGCAACACAACGGCATGGAGCAATGCACGAACAGAGAGGGCCACGGGGCCCGCCCCCATCCGAGCCATGCTGACCCCTCCCGAGATGTATGAGCTACAAAGGTCATCACTGAAGCTACAGGCTGGGAAGAAGGGCCAGCCCATCCACCCACGTGAGAGCCCACTAACTAAGAAAGAGCGTGAGGGACGAGAGCCCACTCTGGCACACACATCCTGAGGACGAGGTCCTGCTCAGAGCAGCTAAGGCACAGAGAGGACTGTGGGTCGACAACAGCTCGAGACATGTTGTCACTGTACGGGAGCATTGCGCTTCACAGCATAGGAGTGAGCCTGGTCTGCCCCCCGCCCCCCCCCCCACACACACACACCCCATCCCTGCAATGGGCAGAACAAGAATGGAATATCACAGAAGAACAATGGGAGCTAAGTCACGAAGCCCCGAGGACTCCCGAAAATAGACTTCAGACTTGGAGAGGCAGTGCCTGGAGACCCACTGGATCAGTGGAGAGATCGTCAAAAGGTCCGCTGACTAACAGGAACGGTGTATAGTTTTCTGTGATTTCTTCTTCTTCTTTCTCTCTTGGTTGCTGCTGTTCGTTGGTTGGTTGGTGTTCTGTCTTCATTGGCTCTGTTTTGTTTATCTATAGCAGATAGGCACGAGAGGCAAGCCTGAGGAGAAAGCAACGGGGATAGATGGTGCTGGGGGTCTGGGGGGAGGAGGAGCCAGGGGCAAGGGAGTGGCAAGCAAACAAGGTCATGGACAGGGGAGCAACCGGGGATCTACAATTGATTGGCAAGGCAGGGAATCGAAATCCTGGTAGTGCCAGATGACAGAGAAGCAGTCTAGCTAGAGGAATTACTGAGAGGCAAATGAGGGGTGAGCATGATAGTGGACAGGAGGAAGGTAAAATAAAATAGAGGAAAGAACTATTTATAGAGGTACAAACATAGAGGTGTACATATGTAAATATAATCATGAATAACAATAGGTGTATTGGCCTATGTACATATATTTACATGGCAATACACTGAGTCAGTGGACAGACTGGGCGTCTACTTAAACGTATTCCCTCAACATGAGAACGCCCTGTTGCAATAATGTGACAATGATCATTGCCAGACACGATGGCTGAAGACACACTGGGTGCATAAATGAATGTGGTGAAGTGACAGCCCCGGAGACTGAACTTCCCCTACCTCTTCCAGCTGCTGGAGGATGGGGGCCACCAAGGCTTTCTGGGCTTGGAGTAGCGGCCCCAAGGTGAAGGGTGGTGCAAGGGTGGCAGGAAACCCAGCTTGACTGTCGGGAGCACTGAGGGCACAGTGACTGGCCGGGGCAGGGATCCCCTAGGTTGAAATGCTCCTGCCTCCCACTCCCCTCACGAGACACCTCAGAGGGCTTGGCATGGCTTTGTTCCCACTGAGACTAACAGGGCCGCCCACAGGCTGGCCAGCGAGGCCTCAAACACCGCCTGTGTGCCCTGTGTGCCAGCACCCTGTGGCCCCTCCTCTAAACTAAAGACACTGTGGAATGGGGACAGGACAAGTGGTGAAGAAAGCAGATGGTGCCTGGCTACGAAAAGAGATAACATCTGGGGTCTTAAAAGCTTGAAGTCGAACAAGCGGCCGACTAGCAGAGAAGCAACAAAGCCCACGTGGAAGAAGCACACCAGCCTGTGTGATCATGAGATGTAGACATCAGAATTCCAAAATAAACAAGCTCATCAAGGTGATGGGAGGGCTCAAACTAGAGACTCAGAGCCCATTGTGGATAACTAGAGGCCCCGCGCAGAGGGGCTGCTCGGAGGAGAAAATGCATCCAGGGGGCAGCTTAGCACCAATGAAATACACAGCATTCCTCTGGTTCTTTAACCCTTCCTCCCCCACTATTATGATCTCAGTCCACTTCAGGAAAGACAGACCCCCTCCAAAATAGTAATGGGAGCAATGATTCCAGGAGGAAGGGGGAAGAGAAGGGAGAGGAAGCCATGACGGCAGAATAACCCCTCAGGGGAAGAATACCAGGATAGTAGGTGAAGGGATAGAATGGGTGAAGGGTAAGCTGTGTATGAATAGTAATAACAATATATAATATATTAAGGGTTTGCAGATAATGTTTACAAACTGTTGATGGGAATAATTGTACATGTCCACTTGAGATAACAGATAACTTGTTATATGTAAGAGCCCCCAATAAAGTGATTTATTTTTAAAAGATGTCTTTTAATAGTTAAATAAATAACAAACTGTGATACATTCATTCAATGGAGTATTATTTAACAATAATGAGAAATGATCTCTCAAGATATGAAAAGACATCGATGACCCTTAAATGCATTTTTCTAAACAACAGACGTCAATCTGAAAGGCTACGTATTGTATGATTCCAACCACATGCCATCCTGGAAAGGACAAAATGTTGTTGTTGTTGTTGTTGTTGTTGTTGGGTGCCATCGAGTTGCCTCTGTCTCCCCGTGACCCTGTGTACAACAGAATGAAGCACTGCCCAGTCCTCACAATTGCTTTTTGTTTGGGACATCATTACAGCGACTGTATAACCCATCTTGTCGAGGGCCGTCCTCTTTTTCACTGGCCCTCTACTTTTACCATGATGTTGTTTTCCAAAGACCGGTCTTTCCCAGCAGGTCCATAGTGCGTGAGACGAAGTCTCACCATCCTTTCCTCTCAAGAGCATCCTGGCTGTACTTCTTCCAAGACAGATCTGTTTGCTCTTTTTGCATTCCGTGGTACTTCCAATTTTCTTCACCAGCACCATACTTCAACACATTGATTCTTTTTTTGGCCTTTCATATTCCGTGTCCAACTTTCACATGCATACGAGGTGGTTGAAAATACCATGGCTTAGGTATTTGGGTATCAGGGACACCTGGATCCTCAAAGTAACATCCTTGCTTTTCAACACTCCAAAGACTTCTACAGATTGGGTGTTCACAATTTAAGCTCTGATACGTTCCCCTTCTTCATATTTGGATTTTGTTATCATCTTTGGATCACACAGGCTGGTGTGTTTCTTCCATGTGGACTTGGTTGACTCCCCACTTAGATGGCTCCTTGTTTGAATACAAGCCTTTAAGACCCCAGACACTATTCCCATTGACAGTGGGGCACCATCTGTGCTCTTCACCATGCTTTACGGTAGCGTCGTTATCTTCAGTGATCCTTCCATGAAGGGCCATTTAACTGTTCTTGGGTTGAGGCCAGAATTATTTCGGAGCCCAGAATCCATCTGCTTGTCCTCGGGTTATGAACACTGTGGTTGCTTTGGTGGCCATGTTATAACAAAACCGAAAACCAGGACCTACAAGAACAACAAAACGAAAAACAGACAAAGCAAAACAAAAGTAACCCCCCAAAAACAAAAGAAACACATTGTCAATCATCCCCTTAGACTATAAGGCGACTACACTGATAACATCAATAATTTATCCAATAACAGAATTTAGTCCAACTGAGAGCTGCAGTCCATGAGCTATTGATTTGCACAGATTGATTTCTTGATTGAGCTCTTTTCATTGAGCATGGGGTTGGTGTTAGGGGGAAGACGGGAATTCTTTATGGGAGCAGAAAGGCTTGTCTTTCTCCCGTGGAGTGGCTGGTGGTTTTGAACTGCTGAACTTTCCGTTAGCGGCCCAATGCCTAACCACTGTGACACCAGGGCTCCCCCAGAGAGAGGGAAGAGGCATCAGTGGGAATGCTTAGGGCAGGGAAACGATTCTTCTTGACACTGAATTGGTTCAGAGATGATACTATGTTTTTGTCAACCCCCAAAGGACTGAACACACAAAGAGCAAGCCCTTGTGTAAACTGTGGACTTTAGTTAATATAATGCACCAATATTAGTTCATCAACTGTAACAACTAAATTACAAGAGCACAACATGTTGACAAGTATTTGTAGGGGGCAGGAATCTGGGAAGGAGTGCGAGTGGTTCTATTGGGTAAGCATTGGACCATTAACTGCCAGGTAGGCAGTTCAAACTCACTAGCTGCCCCGCAGGAGAAAGATGAGCTGATCTGCTCCCACAAAGATTCATAACCACGGCAACCACAGAGCCACTATGAGTTGGAATCAACTCGATGACAATAGTTTGGTTTTTTTAATTTGGGGTGTATGTGAACGCTGTACTTTCTGCACATATTTTTTTGTCAAAACTTCTCTAAAAAGTAAATTGTAGTGTTTAACAAGGTTCCCGGGCAGTGCAAATGCTTTGTGCTTGGCCACTATCTCAGAGGTTGGTTGTTTGAATGCACCCTGGGCTGCTTCCATAAAGATTCCAGTTTTGAGTTTCCCCCTAAGCCCTGAGCAGATACCTTTGCCTTAAGTTTTCTACCCTACGAGGCTAGTTGCTTGTGTCCAGGTTGGCTAACATTCCCTGGATACACTGTCAACAACCTGATTTGATGCTGTTTGTCTGGTTCTGAGCAGTTGCCTGCCCTGTGCTTGGTTCCAGCCTTGCAGGGATTGACCAATAGACTATGCAAATGAGGTGTGTTGAAGCCCAGCTGGTCTATGCAAATGAACTGTCCGTGATCTTTTAACAGGCCATTGGTCGTTCATAGTCCTGGCGGGCGTGCCCCTTGCTTTGAAATTGACAGGGAGTTTGTGTGTAAGCAGAGATTTTTGTCAGATAACAAGAAATAATAAGAGAAGCAGGCAGGAAAGCAACAGAGTAGGAAACAGCGAGAAGTCGGCAAGGGGTGTAGATTGCAGGCCATGGAGAACCTGGCCCGCAGGGACCTAGGGGAGCTGAGGAAACTGTCTCTGGCAATGACGAGGGCGACTCTGTTAATGTGCTTCCCAATCCTGATTTCTACGCCTATTGATCCCGATCCCAAGTTGTATCGTGCCCCTTGATCAACCACTTCAACTGTGTGCAAACTTGAGAGTTCAGTGGAATTTTGTGGCAAATTACCAAGCCGGGGAGTGCCGGGGAGGAGAGAGCAGAGGCTGGGTCAGGGGGACAGCACCTCGGAGAAGGAGGAAATCTGGGATATATTTGACCTCTGCCTTGTAGGAATGGGCTCCTTGGATACTGGAAGTTGTTTGTACAGCTGTTTTCGTCTACCAGGACAGAATTTAGCAGAGAATTGAGAGTTATTAGAGAAAACATGTGCTCCGCCTCACCCCCCCTAATTAAAAAAAGACATTTACTATTGTTGCTCTTTAGCCCTTTGTAGAAAGAGTTTGCTGATCCTAGCTACATCCCACGGAAAGTTGATTGGGATCATTCACCCTTCCCTGGGCCAATGAGCAGCTGGAGAGAGAGGGAGGTGCTGTGATTGGTCAAGCTTTGGTCGGGTGCTTGGCCCTCGGCTCGGACATCGGAAAGAGACACAGTCGGAGCAGAGGGGAGAGTGGCGTCCAGAGGATGTGTGTTGGTGGACGTATGGAGAATAGCCACACTGCCAACACCCTTCCCAATCAATGTGTGTCTTACAAGCAAGACACCCCACCGGACTGAGGAGTGGCCACAACCCACTCAGGTGGGGAACTGCAGACGAAGTCAAATATAGATCCCACATTTGTTCTCTTCTGATTCCGTGTTCTTGGTGAGACCTCACATATGGAAACATCGCTCTAAGGTCCGCTAAGCCATTCTCCTGGTATTCATGTGGACACCTGCATGCATACTTAACGAATGATTTTTTTTTAATGATGGCAACATATCCAAGAAGCTAACCTGAAGAGGCTCCCACTGGACAAATCAGGGATTATTTTTAAAACCAAAATAATTAGTAATAGTTATGGGTTGTAACTCATGGAATAACAAGAACCCACAAATATCTACTGATATAAATAAATCATCAAGAAGACAGGAAAGCATTTCCTTAGAGTAGAACAGCAACTACTAAGGATAGAACGAGTGAGAATTGGAAATTCGTTCAACGATGGCAAACCCGATGGGTGAAAGCCTGATGGGGAACAGGAAATTGACATAATCTCACAATATCTCCCCGCACATCCCCTCAGAGGTAGAAGGATTCAAGTGGCCATCAACCGTGCGAGGATAAAAGGTCACAGGTGCTTGCTGAAAGAATGCCCTGGGAGCGTGGGTGGTCTTCCAATGGCGGGGCTGTGGAGCGGTCTGCCTTGGACTCAGACTGCAGGAGATGGATTGCCTTTAGAGAATTTTAAAATAATGAAACAGTGAGACAGACTAAAATCGCGTTGCTTGTTATTACTACCATATGCAAACAAGTCAAGGGTAGAACAGTCCTTCCTGAAAACATCTAAACAATTGCTGCCAAACTCTCTCTGGTAGGGAACTGCAGATTGGATTAAATGTAGATCCATATTTGCACTCACCCAATATTCCAACAGTGTTGGTAAGACCCCACACATGGAAACATGCCCTCTGGGATCTCCTAGGTCGTTCTCTGGGTATTTTGAGTTTATTCATATGTAAGGCTAAATTTAAAAAAGGATTGCTACAAAACATGATGCAGGCCGGGGAAGATGCTGGGAGGAGAGCAAGAGTTAATGGTAACCAAGGTGACCACCATTCTATACACAGCCCTGCATTAACGATGATGTGTGTAGAGACGCATAGATAGGCTCACAGGCTGAACAGGTTTGAAAGGAGAGTGGGACTAGACCAACAAATGTGTGTGTGTGTGTGTGTGTGTGTGTGTGTGTGTGTGTGTGTGTGTGACAGGGGTGTTTGTGCATGTGCATTTACCCCAAGAGACATCAGCATCAACTGACAAAGCATAGTTCACAAAGACAATATTTTACATCTGACCTTGAAGAATAGCAACTGGGGTCTTAAAGCGGAGCATGGCTAGCTTTCTAAGGTGCAACGATCGGCCTCTCCCTGGTAGGAGGCAAGAAGAGTGAGGAAAATCAAAGATTCATGGAAACAATTAGTGCCATGGACCACGTGAGCATCAGCCTCCGTGACCCTCAGACCAGAAGAACTTGCTGCTGCCCAGCCACCACTACCAACTTTTCAGACAGGCATCACAGGCTCTAGACGGAGTGGTAGAACAATGTGGAACCTAACTCAACATCAGGAAAAAGACCAGCTTTAAAATGGTCAGAGAGAGTCTGGTGGAACCCTTGAAAGTGGGACCCTAAGTCACCCTGCAGGTCTAGAAATGAACTCACCCTCTGCCTCAGGTTTCAGCCAAATAATAGACAGGCCTATCAGAGAAGCCGTAACACTAAGTACACACGCCTTCGAATAACAGAACATTTGGGATCAAAGGAACAGCATTTACCCAACGACAAAGTTCAGAAGGGTTCGGAAGAGAGGAAGAGTGGAAACAGGAAACAGGGCGGGAGCGGCATTCGTGAGGTTGCATTGTGGGGATTGCAATCAATGATCTGAAACAACGTGTGCATGAATTGTTGAATGGAAAACTGCTGCTCTCCCAACCTTTGCCCATCGCGATTCTTAAAAAGTTTTGCCACAGAATCCAAACATGAAGCTACGACTTCTCAACATCTCCTCCGTCTGGTTCTGGACACTGAAGGAACTGTTTCCGTTGCCCTCACTCTGTCCGAAAGAATTCTGCACCCTTCCTTTTATACCACGTCCGAATGGGAATTTCAGCGCAATGGAGAAATTTAAGTTGTGTTCCCTTAAATGGTTCTTTAAGTTTGAAAACAACAACAAAATAAAAATTTAAAAGCCTGAAGTGGCAAGACCAGGGCTGAAGGGTGGCTATAATAAGGTTTCCCAATGAGATTCTCATAGTACAGCTACCTTCAAAGAATAGGCAGGTGCATTGTCATGATGGGGGAGCCTAGTGTCCTTTGAGAAATCGATCAAGATTACCCTTGTGGAGTCTCACAAAACAGCTACCAGGATGTCTGTGCTGACCTATGGGCTGCTCCCGCGAGTCCTCTGAGAAGCCACTAATGAATTGGGCTTTTTGTTGGAAAGCGCCCTAACAAGACTGACAAGTGTATCAGTGCACTCGTCTGCGGCCATCCACTGACTGCAGAGGCACGGTAAACACATCCCCGCCCCACCCCCCGGAGTTTTATTGAGACATAATTCACATGTCATACACTTCCCTAGTCCAGTCGCATTAAAAAGTTCTGTCTATATACCATCACAATAAGTTCCAGAACGTCCTCCTGACTCCTGTATTCGTCATTTGCTTCCCATTTCCCTTCAACCTTTTTCCATGCAGATCCCCTTAAGCCATTACACCAGTTATAATCTCTGCAAATCCATCCATCCTGGGCTTCACGTCCTGGAAAATGTACAAAAGCAAACCAAAAGAACAAAACACCAAATATATTTTTAAAGGAGCAAAAAAAAATGTAATAAGCCAGTGGGGGGAAATAACCCGCTTCCAAGAAAAAAGGAAGAAATATTGAAAACTAGAATAAATCCAAAATGGGTCAAAGAGGAAATTAAATGACCAGGTACCGCATTTGCACCTAGGTACACCCACCATAGTCGAGTTGGCAGCAGTCTCGGTCCGCTAGCAAGTCTCTTCACATCCCTTGACCATGGTCAGAGGGGCGTCACTGGAGGGTGAACCCATGTAGGGACCTGGCAAGTGGATTTCAGGTTTCCACTGTCATTCATAACCTCTTGCACCCTGGGTGTTCACAACCTAAACCCTGATACCTTTGGATTCTGCATTTATTGTCCTTGGATCACACAGGTTGGTGAGCTTCTTACAAGGGGGCTTACTGGACGCTTCATTTAGATGGCTACTTGTTTGAATACCAGCCTTTCAGACTCCATGCTGTTCTTTCTGCTGGCGGGCACCATCTGGTTTCCTCATCACAGTTTTCTGCAGCACCCGTGTCTTCAGTGATCCCCTCGTGAGGGTGAGCGTTGAGCCGGGCCATAAAATAAGAACTAGTTGTTCTTGAATTGAGGCTGGAATTAAGTGTGATCCCCAAATCCATTCACTTGTCTGTGGATTATGTTCATCTCTGGTTCGATTTAGGGACCTCATTTTCATTTTATGACAGAGAATATTATTGATCAATCCTCCTGGGGGTGGGGGGGATAACTCTTCTGATAGTGTCATTGCATTTATCTAATGGCATCGAATTTAACATACTGTTGAGAAAAGAAGCGCTGTAAGGATAGACCGGCCCCTAACCACAATCCATGAGTTGTTGATGTGTACAAATCGAGCTCTTTAGTGACTGAGCACCGTGTACGTGAACCCAGGGGTGGTGAAAGGAGAAAATTTCCAGTAACGTTCATTCACAAGGGCAGAACCTTGCCTGTCATAGTAAATCAAGGAGGGCATCAAGTAGCAACGACACGGTGGTTCCGGGCCACCCTTCGTGGGGCACCTGCAAAGCAGGGGATCCCAACCAGGCCCAGCAACCGCCAACGCCACAGCCCAGGGGCGCAGTCATCTCTTTCTTCTCACGCCGCGAGTCCTGGCGTCAAGTCTAAGGCCACAGGTAAGTCTGCGGTCAATCCCAGTTCTTTCAGAGGGGTTTCTACACGGAGTCCTTCTGTGGCCCATGGAGGGACCCTTATCTTTCAATAAACCTTGCGTCCCATGTGGACAGATATTTAGAGAACTCCCAGTTCGGCAGTTGGCCCCACCATATGTGGGCTCCACAAAATGTGTGTGTGTGTTTTCTAAGAGCAAGGTCACTGGCATTGGGTAGATCCGCTGCAGCAAAGAGCAAGAATGCAACTTTGAAAACTAAGGTGCGCCTGCCCCATGCCCTGGCCGTTCAGTCATCATATGTGCATGGGAAAGGTGGACAATGAATCAGGAAACTGGATAATGAATGAGGCTGAACAATGAATAGGGAAGACTACAGGTAAACCTATGCATTTGAATTATAAAAGTACCACAGACCGCCCCCAAACCAAATCCAACTTAGAAGAAGGACAGCCAGAAGGCTCCTTAGAAGCAAGCATGGTAAGACTTCATCTCACATACACTTGACATGTTATCAGGAGAGACCCAGCCCGGGAAAAGGTCACTGTGGTAGTTTCATAATCGGTTGTCCGGCTGGGATGTTTTCTGAATATTCAATTGCTCTTGTCTCATACACACGCAAGTGGCTATGAACTTGTTTCTCCCGTCCACCGGGACTCACACAGATGTCGTGCTTGGTGAAACAGAAGGTCAGCGAAGAAGTGGAAGACCCTCAATGGACTGTCATAGTGGCTGCAACAATGAAGCCGAATAGAGCCCGGGAGCAGGCCGTGCTGATTCTGCCCCCATGAGTCAGAATCAACTCAGTGATGCCTATGCCCCGGCTCATTGTGGGGGTACCGTTTAGGCTAAGCTGGCCGATGTGTGTCTTAAACTCCTGGGGTGCACCATCTCCCGGTATTGTCAGTGAAACTCCATTACCATTCAGTGCATTCGGACTCATAGGGACCCTACTGGACTGAATAGCACTGCTCCATGGGGTTTCTGAGACTGTCAATCTTCGTGAAGCAGACGGCCTCCACGTTCTTCCAAGGAGCAGCTGCTGGCTTTGAACCACCAAACGTTCCGTTAGCATCACAATACTTAGCCCACGGAGCCACCAGGGATCCTTCATTCAAATCAACAGTAGATTCAAAGTATACACCAACAGCAGTGTGGCGGTCGCGAAACTGAACATGCGTGAGCTCCATTCTGACACCCTCAGTGACCACCTAGTCTTTCTCCACGTACAACATTTTCAGGGAACTTTGGTGGGAAATGTGTTCCCCCTTTCCAGTCTCGCCTCCCTAGAGGGCAACGCTGCGGAATGAAGGCGTGGTGGGGAAAGGCCCGGCCAGCAGGGGTGCTGGGCCTGAAGCGAGGGTGCCGCTCCGTGGCCTCTGGAACGGCGCATGCTCAGGTGCCATCTTCTACTGTGTGGGATGATGCGTTCCCGATGATCCTTTTTGCAGGTGTGAGTTTCCAAAAGCAGGTCACCAAGACCTCCTCTCAGGTGGACTTGGACCTTCCGTGAGCAGCAGAGCTCACTCGCCACGTTTACCCCCTAGAGGTCTTTCCTGTGTGACGTCTTAGGTGAAGTCAGTCAGACAGATCAGCTGGCCTTCTCCTTGACCTCTGTACAGTATGACAGCAGCTATAAAGTTGCTTCTTAAAGGTCAGCTCACAGAAAGTAGGGAGAAGGCCATTGTCTACACAACAACAAAATGTAAGGTAGGGAGCAAACGAAGGGGGGCAGGGAGAGAGAGCGAGAACAGCATCCTGGCCCACCAAGCGTCGAGGACCACATTCCCGCTCAGAGCAGCCAAGGCACAGAGAGGACCACAGGGTTGGCCTTACCATGAGACACTGAGCCACAGCGCTATGGCGGGCAGCGCCAGAGACACCCCACACACACCAGGGCATAGCAGGAAGGGGGCACAACTGAGCAGCAAGGGGAGCAAAGCAAAAAAGTCCCTGAGAAATTCTGAGAAGACTCTGGACTTGGTGGGGGTGGGGGTGGGTGGGGGGAGGTGGGCATGGGTGGACAGGGTTTGGCACTGCATTAGACCTGATTGGAAAACATCCATAAGGGCAGCAGACAGACCTGGAACTATTCATAGGCTTTTTCTTTTCTTTTCTTTCATGTCTATCTATATAAGATAGGCAGGATAAACAATTCTGAGGAGAAAACAACAGGATCGATGGTTCCAGGGCGACAGGGGAGAAGAGGAGGCGGGGCAGGGGGAGTAGGGGGAGTCAACAAACCCAGGGAGAAGGGAACAACAACAAGATCTAAAATCAATGGCAAGGAGGGCATAGAATGCCTGGTGGGGTTTGATCAAGTGCAATGTAGCTGAGAGGAAGTACAGAGAGCCGAATGAAGGTCAACGTGATAGTGGGACAGAAGGAAAGTAAAAGGAAATACAGAAAATAACTAGGAGGCAAAAGACATTTATAGAGGTATAAACATAGGCATGTAAATATGTAAATATATTAATATATAATGATAGGGACATAAGTCTATGTACATATATTTATAGGTTAAGTATTAAGGTAGCAGATGGACATTGAACCTCTACTCAAGTCATCCCTTAATGCAAGAACACTGTGTTCTAATAACCTGGCATTCTATGAAGCTCATCTTCCCAACACGATCCCTGTAGGCAAAATGGGTGCATAAACTAATGTGGTGAAGAAAGCTGATGGGCTGGGGTCTTAAAAGCTTGAAATTAAATAAGTAGCCATCTAGCAGGGAAGCAACAAAGCCCAAATGGAAGAAACACACCAACCCACGTGATCATGCAGTGTTGATGGGATCAGGGGTCAGGCATCAGAAGACCCAAAACAAACAACCATTTGGATGTGAGTGAGGGGGATCAAAATGGAGACACAAAGCCCATCGGGAGACAATTGGACATTCCCTCAAAGAAGGGTCACAAGGAATGGACGAGCCAGCCAGGGTGCAGTATAGCACCCAAGAAACAGATAACATTCCTCCAGTTCTTTAATGCTCCCCACCCCACCCCACTATCATGATCCCAGTTCTAGCTTACAAATCTAGCTAGACCAGAGCATGTACACTGGTGCAGATAAGAGCTCTCCACACACGGAATCCAGGACAGGTAAACCCCTCAGGACCAGTAATGAGAGTAGCGACACCAGGAGGGAAGGGGGAGGTAGGGGGAGAATGGGGAGAAAAGGGGAACTGATGGCAATGATGAAAATACAACGACACACGCACCACGAGCAACAAAAACATGGGTGAAGGGAGACAGTGGATGGTGTAAAATATGAAAATAGAAGTAATTTATAAATGATCAGCGGTTCACAGGGCAGGAGGGGGGAGTGGAACAAACAGGAGCTGATACCAAGGGCTCAAGTAGAAAGAGAATGTTTTGGAAATGATGATGGCAACAAATATACAAATGTGCTTGGTACAATTGATGGATGGGTTGTTATAAGAGCTGTAAGAGCCTCCAATAAAATGATTTATTAAAATAAAATAATTCCTCACCAAGAAACAAAAAGGAAGGCAATGGATATGTATGCAGGAAAAACCCCAGAACGCGGAGAAGAGTGTCATGAGACAAGCAGAAGATGCTGTGCTGACACAGACAGACTTTCAAAAAGGACAGTGCTCGGGTACCTCCGTCATTTCCCCCCAGAACTGCTCATCCGATGGAGCCAGCTCTCACCATGGTTCAACCATCTGTCTGTCACACAGAAGAGAAAACACTTCAGAAGTTGCTTAAAAAACAAACAAACCAACAACCAAATATAATAGAAATCTTTGATGGGTTTTCTAGTGAAGTTATCTTAATGGGGATTTCTAATATGTGGAGGCATTGGGATCAATAGTAATCCCAAAGCAGCAAATTCAATTTCTGGAGTGTGTTATGAAATGGGAATTTCATGAATCGCTTTCAAGTTTGAGCTTATGGTTAAGGCTTTTTCTACCTGCACCACTGTTAACTCATGTGAAAGAAACTTTCCTAATTCAAAATGAAACATGGCCACTCCTTGAGCATCACCTGTGGATGAAGATGGACTCACAAATGCGGCCACCTTTCTATTGGACATCAGCACATGAATGAGATCATTTTTGACCAAGTCACGAGAAACTCACAGCAGTTACAGTGCAAAACCGGAAACTGCAAGGTTTTTATGTATTTGTGGGACAAACCAATATGTGGGTGCATATTTTCCTAGTTATTTCTAAAACAACAGTGAATTATATCACTGGCCCATTAATTTTTTTCCTTGTACCCTAATATTTATTTTCTCTAAATTTTTAATATTTTATTTCTTATATTTTCATGGCATGTTTTTGTTTGTTTTATGGCCAACATTATCAATTATATTTTGTGAATTTTGGGGGGAAAATTGTGTCATATAAAAGGAAGGTGTTAAAAAATATTTTAAAGGCTGTTCTGAGCATCAAATATGCCAGGTAAGCTGGTGGGAAGGATGCAACCTTACAGTCATGATATTCTTGTCAAAAATATATAATCTAAAATGTATAATGAAAAATAGCAATCAAACCCTACTTGAAAGACATTTTATAAGTAAGTGTTAATATTCTTCTGAAAATGCCAGGGTCAAGAAAACTATAGAAAGGCCCAGGGACTGTTACAGAGTGCTGTTTTTAGGATGAGACCAGTTGGCTCAGAGTCATGCGGACACTATGTTCAACAGAACCACACACTGCCTGGTCCTGTGCCGTCCTCACAGTTGCTGTCAGGCGTGAGCCCACTGTTGCAGTCAGCAATGCCAATCTATCTCATTGATGGACTTTCTCTTCATTTGCTGATCATGTGCTTTACCAAGCATGATGTCCTTTCCCAGATTAAAGAACACAAAACATGACAACTAAATGCAATATGTTCTTAACAAAAGGATTATAGGAAACAATCAAAAGTCTTGGGGCAAAGTGGCAGGATGCAAGATGAACACACATACACACACACACAAATCAATCTGATTCCTATATATTGACGAAGAGAGCTCTGAAAAAGACATTGAGGAAACAATATAATTGATCATAGCCAAACAAAATATTAAAATATTTGGAATAAACCTAAGAAAGCTACAGAACAGTATTAGAAGAAATTAAAAGACACCTATTTAAATGGAAGACTATCCCATGTTCCTGGATAAGAAGGCTTAGCATCATGAAAATGTCAATACTACCCAAAGCAATCTATAAATGCAACACAGTTCCAATCCAGACATCAACTTCATTCTCTAAAGAAATGGAAAAACCATAACTAATTTTATATTGCAAGAGGAGACCCACGATAAGCTAAGAACTCCTTCAGAACAAGAAAAAAAGTAAGAGGCCTCTCATTACCTGACCGCAGAGCCTATTACATAGCCACAGTAGTCAAAACAGCCTGATACTGAATCAATGATGGGTACACAGAACAATGGAACGGCATAGAAAACCCAGAAATAAATTCACCCACCTACAGACAAAAGACAAAAAAACATTAAACAGTATAAATAGACAGTCTCTTTAACAATTGGTGTTGACACTATCAAATCTCCATCTGCAGGAGAATGAAACAGGGCTCATACCTCACCCCCAAATGAACTCAAGGTGAATCAAAAACCTAAATATAAATCCTAGAGCTAAAGTGAGAAAATAGGGACACACTTAAGGGTTCTATTGAGGACATCACTATACTATCAAAGATAACCAAGAAAGCACACCAGTAGAGGACAAAAGAGAGATGGTGACCTGATAACAATAGGACACAGTGCATCAGAGACTTCATCAAAAGAGCCTAAAGAGAACCCCCGGACGGAAAAAATCATAGCAATGACACATAGACAAGAGAAAACTCTGTAAAATTTATAGAAAACCCAGTAAGAAAAAAAATTTTAAAGCAGGCAAAGGACATGAGCAGAGGCAGTTCACCAAAATTTCCGTTGAGATGGTTACAAACTCATGAGACAAATGCTCACAATCACTAGCCATCTGGGAGATGCAAACCAAAACAATGAGATATCACCTCATCCCGACAATGACAATTCAACAAACCAGAAAACAACTACTGCTGGAGAGGGTGAGGGCCCAATGGAACTCTCCCACACTGCCCGTGTGTCTGTCTGTACTGTGCACGACCATCGTGGAAAGTAACACAAAACCAAAAGCCCACCTCACTGCCACCAAGTCCATTCTGTCTCATGGTGACCCGATAGGACATGGTAGAACTGCCCCAGTGGGTTTCTGAGATTGTAACTCTTTATAGGAGTAGAAAGCCAAGTCTTTCTCCCATGGAGCAGCGGGTGGGTTCAAACTGCTGGAAAGTAACATGGTGCTACTGAGAAACAACTGGGAATAGAAATCCCACACGATCCAGCAATAACTTTCTGGGTATATAACCTAAGGAATAAGAGCCAGAACACAAACAGAAGTAAGCCCTCCCGTGTTCATTACGGCACTGTTCACAATAGCAAACAGTTGGAAACCGCTCCAAGCCCATCAGTAGCAAAATGGATAAAGCCACTTTGGTACATACACACAATGGAGTACTACGCATCACTAAGAAAACCAAGGATAAAACCACGTAGCACCTCTCCAGATGTGGGTGGACCTGAAGACACTATGCTGAGCAAAGCTAGCTAGCTAGTCACAAAAGGACAGTATTGCACAAGAGCACTTTTTATTGCAAGGACAAACACATGACAAAGGCTGACATGCCAAAGCAAACAGACTTTGAAGGCTCTCAGGGGAGGGAGGGCAAGGGTGTGACGTTGAAGCACTGGACTAGAGGGTCCACAGTTAAAGACTTGGGTGTAAAGGAGGCTGGAGGCTCATCAGAGGGAAAGGGGCGAAGTCAGATAGAGTATGGGCCAGGGGGTGATGAGAGGTTAGAATTGTTGAATGCAGAGTTGGTAGTCTGAAATATAATCCACCTGCCTGACCTGTAATAAATAAACTAATGCAGTGAGTGCCGAATTGAGATCAAGTCGTCATAAGGGGCATTAGTGGGACAACTAGACTTTTTGAATTTCAACTATGGATTAACTTACAGAATTAAATTATATTATGTATTAAAATATATGTTCCGCATATATTTTGCAATGTATGTGGAACATTATTACTTTTATCAACTATAAGTTTCATGAAATTATAAACCTGTTGTAAAAATAATCAACATAATCCATATTACTTTGAAAAACAGTAAAATAAATATCGTATATCAAACAAAAAATACATTCTTTGTTCCCCAGTGTTCATTTGTTGATATGTTGCTTTGCGATACAATGTTTTATTGTTACTGTACTCTACAACTATACTCGACAACTACATTGAGAAGCAAAGACAGTGTGCAGATATTACCCCTGAAACACTGTGCAAAAATTACCTCCTAGCCATTGGTTTGATTAGTTGTGGAGAGACCTTATCCTACAGTTACAAGTTTTTCATATATTGTAGTTGGCATAGGACCTATATATAAACAAAGGTTCCTAGTACTTTTTATTATTATTTTTTAAAACATTTTATTAGGGACTCATACAACTCTTATCACAATCCATACATATATCAATTGTGTAAAGCACATCTGTACATTCTTTGCCCTCATCATTTTCAAAGCATTTGCTCTCCACTTAAGCCCTTTGCATCAGGTCCTCTTTTTCCCCCTCCCTCCCCGCTCCCCACTCCCCCCTCCCCCCTCCTTCATGAGCCCTTGATAATTTATAAATTATTATTTTGTCATATCTTTCCCTGTCCCACGTCTCCCTTCACCCCCTTTTCTGTTGTCCGTCCCTCAGGGAGGAGGTCACATGTAGATCCTTGTAATTGGTTCCCTCTTTCCAACCCTCTCTCCCTCTACCCTCCCAGTATCGCCCCTCACACCCCTGGTCCTGGAGGTATCATCGGCCCTGGATTCCCTGTGCCTCCAGCTCCTATCTGCACCAGTGTACATCCTCTGCTCTATCCAGACTTGCAAGGTAGAACTCAGATCATGATAGTTGGGGGGAGGAAGCGTTTAGGAACTTGAGGAAAGCTGTATTCTTGATTGGTGCTACATCGCACCCTGACTGACTCATCTCCTCCCGTAGACCCCTCTCCAGTGGCCGACAAATGGGTTTTGGGTGTCCACTCTGCACTTCCCCCTTCATTCATTATGGTAAGATATTTTTTTTCCCCTGATGATGCCTTATACCTGATCGCTTCGACACCTCGTGATCACACAAGCTGGTGTACTTCTTCCATGTGAGCTTTGTTGCTTCTGAGCTAGATGGCTGCTTGTTTACCTTCAAGCCTTTAAGACCCCAGATGCTATCTTTTTTGATAGCCGGGCACCATCAGCCTAGTACTTTTTAAATGTGTGGTACTTTGTATAACATTTTTCTCTGTGAAGTGGTACCTTAAATTTTTTGCAAATGTGGGGAATGATCAAGGGTAAGGTTGCATAGAGAAGAGGTATATCTGTAGCCCAGGTGGGAACGGAGCATGGTAGTTGGGCAGGAGGAAAGTCAAGGGAGATGGAGGAAGGAGCTGGGAGTCAAGGGGCATTTATGGAGGTCTAGACAAAGACATGTACATGCAAACATATATATGAGGATGGGGAAATAGATCTATGTGTCTATATTTATAGGTTTAGTATTAAGGTGGTGGAAGGACCTTGGGCCTCTACTTAAGCACTCCCTCAATGCATGAATACTTTCTTTTATTAAATTGGAACTCTATGATGCTCACTCTCCTGACACAACTGCTGAAGCCAAAGTGGGTGAACAAGTAAATGTGGTGAAGAAAGCTGATGGTGCCCGGCTATCAAAAGAGACAGTGACTGGGATCTTAAAGGCTAGAAGATAAACAAGCGGCCATCTAGCTCAGAAGCAACAAAGCCCACATGGAAGAACACACCAACCTGTGTGATCGCGTGGTCCCAAAGGGATCAGTTATCAGGCATCAAAGAACAAAAAAACATATCATTGGCTGCACACCTCCATGATACGATCGCCGAAGACAAACGGGTGCATAGCAAATGTGGCGAAGAAAGCTGATGGTGCCCAGCTATCGAAAGAGATAGTGTCTGGGGTCTTAAAGGCTTGAAGGTGAACAAGCGGCCATCTAGCTCAGAAGCAATAAAGCCCACATGGAAGAAGCACACCAGCCGGTGCGATCACGAGGTGCCAAAGGGACCAGGTATAAGGCATCATGCAAAAAAAAAAAAGAATATATATATATATGTGTGTGTATATATATGTATAAATGTGTGTGTGTATATATATACCATAGTGAATGAAGGGGGAAGTGCAGACCCAAGGCCCAAGTGTCGGCCACTGGAGATCCCCTCATAGAGGGGTTTAGGAGAGGAGATGGGTCAGTCAGGGTGCGATGTAGTACCGATGAAGAACACAGCTTTCCCCTAGATCCTGGATGCTTCCTCCCCCCAACTACCATGATCCGAATTCTACCTTGCAGGACTGGATAGGGCAGAGGCTGTACACTGGTGCATATGGGAGCTGGAGGCACAGGGAATCCAGGGTGGACGATACCTTCAGGACCAGGGGTGTGAGGGGCGATGCTGGGAGAGTGGAGCGTGAGTGGGTTGGAAAGGGGGAACTGATTACAAGGATCCACATGTGACCTCCTCCATGGGAGATGGATGGCAGAGAAGGGGGGGAAGGGAGACTCCAGATAGGGCAAGATATGAAAAATAACAATCTGTGGATTATCAAGGGCTCATGAGGGAAGGGGGAGCGGGGAGGGAGGGGGAAAAAAAAGAGGACCTGATGCGGAGGGCTTAAGTGGAGAGCAAATGCTTTGAGAGTGATTAGTGCAAGGAATGTACGGATGTGCTTTATACAATTGATGTATGTATATGTGTGGATTGTGATAAGAGTTATATGAGCCCCTAATAAAATGTAAAAAAGAAAAAAAATTGCAAATATACCTGGTTTCACTTCTTTTTTCATTGGCAGCACAAATTCTACAGGCGCTGGTAGGAAATTTCTTTTTCCCGTTGCTTGAAATGAACACAGGTTCCTGCTGCTTTACGAGTTATCTCGTGATCCGTCCATTACAGATGGAGCACAAAACATGAGTAAACTCAGGATCCATCCACAATGTGTTAATGTTGATTTTTCTGATTTTTAAATATGTATGTATATATATATCACAAAATATTTGGTATTAGGCTGGGTTTTCTAGAAAAACAAAACCAGTGACATCTGGATATAAATGTAAACAGAGTCAGAGCCAGAGATAGAGATATAGAGATAGATTGAAATTTGCATCAAGACAATGGTTCACACCATTGTAGAAGCGAGTTAAGCCTAGTTCAGTTCATGTCTATGGGTCAGATGTTAAGCTGCACTCATGTAGCTGCAAGGACTGATGAACCAGGAAAACCAAACAAGAATAGTGGATGCAGAGAGGAATAATTCCAAGGTCAGGTTTGTGACTGTAGAGTCCAATGAACCCAAGGTCCGCAGGCCATTGCCAGGCTGCTGATAGGTTGACGAACCAGATGCAGGACCTAGATCCAGCAGGAAAGAAACAGCAAGTGCCCCACAGTGTCTACTTATATGGGAAGTAGGCCACACCCCTGAGGAAACTTCAATGGGGCCTATGACCTGAGTAAGGGGATGCATGCCACCCAAGTCTTCCTACAGCTGATGGGCTACTCACAGCGAAGCCCAGTTTGGAGCTGATTACATTGTGTAAGGTAACATCATGGCTTATTAGACTTTGCTTGCCAAACCACTGAGAATCCTGACCCAGTCAAGTTGGTACAAAACCTAATATCAAATATCCCAAGGTAAGATCTTCATGTGTGCAATTAATGATCTATCGACTCCATTATCATGTTGTGCAACCATGAGTTAATTGTTCTTGCTAAATTCTCCAGCAGCATAAACAGAAACTCACTGTTTCCTAAGAAATGACTTCCACCTCACTGGATCCCTCCCACTTCTATTCACCATGAATAACGCTTTGGTCTCTATAAATTGGTATATTCATATAAGTGGGCTCAAATAATATTTGTCCTTTTGCAATTGACTCATATCACTCCGCATAATGTTTTCAAGGTCTTTTCCGTGTTGTAGAACGTATCAGGATTTCATTTTTCTTTGTGGCTGAATAATATCCTCTTGCAGATATGTACCACATTTGTGTATCCATTCATCTGGTGCTGGGCATTTAGATTCTTTACTCCTTTGGGCTATCGTGTATAGTGCGGTTACAAGATGTGGAATCACCTTGCAGCAAGTAAGTGACTTGGCCTTTGTACTTGGTTCTTTGTACGGTCTTCTGAGGCTAACGAATGAAGGCTGATCAGACCAAGAGGGACCACCACCTGGGGCCCCCTAGGCTAATTGAATGACAGGAGTCATAATGTCATCTATCATGGCTTAGGGTGAGGCCACAACTAGCAAAAGTCAGGAGTGGAGTGTGTCCAAGATCCCCCCTCAGTGAACTGCCTTAATCCAAGAGACAGCTTTGACCTCTGAAGCGTGGCAGAGGAGCAGTAGCTGCAGAAGTAGAAGCCAGAGCGTAAGACAGGATGATGGACTGACTTCCCAGCCCACAGAGCAAGTAAAGCTAAGTGCTTTGAGGCAGGAAACTGGCTTGTGGAGTAAGGTGCCTCTGGGCACTTAATTGGGAGAGCTGGGTTCAACTGACTATTGGAGGTGGAGCTGAATGCCTTCAGATTGAGACTTACAGTGGAGTGGCATGCCCCTGGAGTATGTATTAGCCCTAAAAGAACTTTGTAACTTGTCCTGAAAAATAACTATCCTGAGCATCTTTCACCTGAATCACAAACTTCCATAATAAACCCCAAAATTGTGAGCACTGGCGGTGAGCTTTGTGTGGCCATTGTGCTGAATTGCAGGACCCAGCGGAAACAGAGAGAGTGCTGTGGGAGACCAAGCATTGAAAGTCGGGAGTGTTGTGTGAGATAGGACAAATTAGGTGTGTGAAGATATCGATGGATGCATAAAAGATACAGAATAATAACGACAGATGAGGCAAATTGTAAACCGTTGAAGAATATGGGTAAAGTGTCTTACGCTCTCCATGTAGCTTTTCTATAAGTTTGAAATTATTTGAAGATGGAATTGTACCAACAACAGTAATAAAGGTGAAGCTGGAGCTGGAGCTAGTGGTATGTGGTCATGAAAGAGAGAAAAGATCTGGGGGTGACACTGAGCAGCGTAACGGGAGTGGATGTGAGTGAGAGAGAGAATCCCAGCCAGAACAAGAAGTCTGGGTACAGTAGATGGAAAGGCTGTGGTCCTGTGGAGCCTCGGTTCCCGGAGGATAACCCAGGGCCAGTTCCTAGAAGGAAGGTTGCTGGGTGTGTGGCTCGGAGGCTGGGAGAATAGATGAGCACTGGAGAATGGATCATGTGCCCTAAGAGGGAAGGAAGGGTGTGAACAGGGAGGAGGGCAGCAGGGGATGGCAAGATTTACTAGCTGGCCTAGGAAGAAAAGCCACTAACACAAAAGACAGAGGCAAAAGCAGCGCTGAGTGACAAGGACCAGAAAACAAAGGAGGTGAGAATTTCAAGCAAGGAACATGATATTGTGGACAAGCTCCAAGAATAGAAAAACAAGATAAGGACAAACTTAAAAACAAACAAAACAGTTTCATTGGTACTCAATCTACATATCATACAATTCAATAATTCAATCATAGCAAGAAAAGTTGTACAATCTTTACCACCATCAATTTTAGAACATTTTCTTCTTTCTTGTTTCATTATTATTAGCTCCTAATTTCCCTCCAATCTCCCGTACCATACCCCCAAGAAACCATTAACCCAGCCACTGTCTCTGTAGATTTACCCATTCTACACTTCATAGACAGAAAAACATACAAACAACAACAACCACTGTGACAAAGTGAAACTCAGAAAAGCCTCGATTATACAAAAGGTAGAAAATATGAAACACTAGAACAAGTTTAAAATAAGTCAAAAGGGAGGTCAAATGATAAGGTGTTCGATTGCAGACGCAATATCTACTTTCCAGTGCGCTCTGCATGACAGCAAAGCTATCCCGTCCCTGGTCTACGATCAGAGGAAATTCACCAAATTTAATGCACCTGCTTAATCCCTTAACTTTATTTTTTGTAACCGAAACAACTTTTAAGTGGATCAATGGGGGCATCAAATTCTAAGATATTACATTGTAACCTAACTATATCTACCAAAACTAACTTGACACGGCTCTGTCTGATAGCCAGGCCAGTCACATAAACTATGGCCAGAGGGGATGCAGTGGACGCTCAGTCTATATGTGAACCCTGCAAATAGCCTTCACTGCTGTCCACAGACCTCTGCAAAACCAGGTATGCACAATTTAAGCACAGATACCATTCCCTCTTTCGGATTTGGATTATAGTATTTCCAATCCTTGGATCACAAAGGCTGATGTACTTTTCCCATGTGGACTAAGCTGACACCTCACCTAGATTGCTGTTTGTTTGAAGGCAAGCAGAATAAGGACGCATTTTTAAAGTAGATTCTAGCAAGTATTTAGTGGTATTAGTGAGCGTGATACACCCATTAACCTACATAGGAAGATCCCCGCCCCCCCCAAAAAAAATATAATGTCCATTAACACTGAAAACAACAACAAACGCAAACTAGGGTTGAAAATCAACCTACGGTCAGAATTAAGACTTACTACTGATTAGAAAGTGATGGAGATGAATTGAAAACCACCTGTGATATTTGGTAAAGAAAGTACCAGGTACGCATATCTCGTCTCTTAGGAATTAGTTGTGTCCTGCAGTAGCAATGAATTGTATAATGTCACTCTTCTAGCCAAAGTCTCTAACGCCCACCAGGTGAACTGCCCCTGCCCAGGTCTGGTAAAAGGTGGAAGAAGATACTGATAGGATTCACCTCTGAGTAATTTTGAATAGATTCCCTGGAGTGCCATCCTGACGTGTACAGAATGAGCCCTCTGAGCAGCAGGAGGAGGGACGCTATTACCAGCAAGAGCTCGGATTGAAGCGTGTGCTCTGGACCTGAGATGTCTGCAGTGAACCTCCTGGATCCAGAAGCCAGTTTCACCATCAGAGGAGCAGCAGCAGAACCAGGAGCCAGAGGACGGACAGAGTCATGGACTTCCCAACCCCCAGACCAAGTAAAGCTGGGAGCTTTTGTGTAGGAGGCTGGCTTGCTGAGTGGGTGCCTCTGGGCACCTAATTAGAGAAGCTGGGTTTGCTGACTCATGGAAATGAACTTTCGGGTTGAGGCTGACTGGAATGAGGAGTCTCTGGGTACTCAATTCGGGGAGCTGGGTTCACTGACTCATGTCTTCAGATTTGACTTCTACCCTCCAGAACAGTGGGACATTTCTGTTCTTCGGAACCACTCCGAATTCATTATAGCGGTCCTGGGAAGTGAGCACCCACTGCCCTTGGTTCAGAGCATAGGATATGCTGCAGCCAGACCAAGGGCAGCCACAGGAGAGCCGCCGCCCCCACCCCACCCCACCCCCACCCCCTCCTCACAAGTCTCCACAACGGTCCTCACTTAGGAAGAGCCTGCAAAGGTCCTGGGCCCTCAGCTCGCCCTCACAATAGCCCCACCGGTGGGGAGTACTGTTAAACCCTGTTTGTGTTCCGAAAGCAGTCACACAGAGAGGGCACTGGACTTACCCAAGGTCACACAGAGCCACGGCTGGAGCTCAGGCAATGTGTCTCCAGGGTGAATTCGCTCTAGGCCATGGTAAGGGCCACCTCCCAGGCCGATGATCCTCGGCCCCGCGGGGGCCTGGGAAGCTGTGCGGCTCACTCAGGCGCTTCCCCTGGACATGCTGTCTGAAGGCTCACTGTGCGGGGCACCAGGAACACGTGGGTCAGGCCGGTTCCTCAATTCTCAGATCCCAGATGCCCTGGGGTCCCCTCTCTGGGGGTCTTCTCTGGCAGCATCTCCCAGCCTGGGAACTTTGTTTTTCCCTCTCCTTTGGTCTTCCTTACTCAGTCTGAGTTGGGAGCATGGTCCAGGCTAGTCTCAGGGATGCAACTTTTTCCTTACTTAACCTGTTCTCCCAAGTCTTAGGTCTGTGCCAAGCGTCCTACTGACAGGCAGGGCTGTGCTCCTTCGTCATCCTTGTCACCCTGGCCTCCTCCCCGAAGCACTAAGTACAGAAATGCCTTGGTTTTACTAAAGTCTTTGCTTCAACAAACACTTACTGAATGCCAACACTTTGCCTGGCACAATTTCCGTTATACAACTGGGAATCAGACAAAGTCTGTTGTAGGAAAGAGAACATTTTCGAGTGGAAAGAACTCCCTTCATATGTCTCGAGAGTAATAGAGTGGTTTAGCACTCAGCTGCTAAGCAAAAGGTTGGCAGTTTGACCAGCCAGCCCATGGAAGAAAGATGTGGAAGAAAGAGATGGCAGTCAGCTTCCATAAAGATTACAGTCTGGGAAAACCTGTGGAGGCAGTTCTACTGTGGTTTGTCAAACTCACTCCCATCAAGTTGATTCTGATTCTCGGTGACCCTATAGGACAGGGCAGAACTGCCTTGGTGAGTTTCTGAGAGTAACTTTTTACAAGAGTAGAAAACCTCATCTTTCTCTCCAGGAGCAGCTGGTGGTTCCAAACTGCTGACCTTGTATTAGCAGTCCAAAGCATACCTACTAGGCCACCAAGACTCCTCTGTCCTGCCCTGCCTCCCTTGGTCAAATGGAAGGCCCTGTTTCAACCCTGTAAGCTCTTTCATCTAACATAATGTACACGTCCCGGCCAAGGCTCTGTTCCTGGAGGTGTAGTCCCACTGTGAGTATGATGTACCCCTCTGCCACCAATCATACATTTCTGACAGTTCCCTCTGTGCTCATTAGGAAAGTAGTTGTGTGGCTATAGAGCCTTGGACACCATTATGACCTCATGCTAATGAGCTCCCTCATTCCAACACGTTCTCCTTAAAGTATATTTGAGGTTGGGCTCTCTTTGGGACCCTCACACAAGCTCAGGGCAGTGGCTCTCAACCTGTGGGTCTCCATCCCTTTGGGGGTTGAATGACCCTTTCACAGGGGTCGCCGGATTCATAACAGTAGCAACATGACAGTTAGGAAGTAGCAATGAAAATGTTACGGTTGGGGGCTCATCACAACATGAAGCACTGCTCTGCTCTAGGGGCAGGCCTCCTCTCTGGGTTCCGGGAAAGGTTTCAATTTCTGTCTCTATGTCCTTTGGCGATCCATCTTCACGTGGCTGGATCCTGCCTACTCTGCTCTTCTTATTTCTCAAAGGTGAGAGGTGTAAAACACACCCTGCACCCATATGCCTCATCAACATAACAAAGTAAAGCCTATTTCCAAACGGGATCATGCTCATTAGGTACGGACGTTGCTCTTAAATGCCATCAATGAAACATCACCTGGTCTTTCTCCATCCTCACAATTGCTACGCTTGAGTTCATTGTTGCAGCCCTGTCCATCCGTCTCCCTGTAGCTCTTCCTTTTTCACCTGCGCCTCTACTTTACCACAGAGCTGGTGGTGTAGTGGCAATGTGTTGGGTTACAATCTGAACGGTCAGCAATTTGAAACCACCAGCAGCTTTGCTGGAGAGAGACGGGCTTTCTATTCCTGTCAACAGTGACAGTCTCGGAAACCCACAGCGGCTTGCTAAGAGTCAGCATTGACGCGGTGGCCGTGAGCTTGGATTTTGGTTTTCTACTTTACCAAACCTGATGTCCTTCTCCAGGAACTAGTTTCCTCTAAGAACAAGTCTACCATTAGGTATAGAGGTTAGGATTTATAACACATTTTTGTTTAGGCTGGGGGCAATGGACACAATCAATCCATAACAATTCCTTTGGTTAAATGGTTCAGGAAGCCTGGTGGCATAGTGGGTTATGCACGGGACTGCTAACTAAATTGTGGTCAGGTTTAAATCTACCAGCTTTTCTGAGAAAGAAAAGTTATTAAGCTTTCTGCTCCCATCACGATTGAGAGCCTCAGAAACGCTCTGCTCTGCAGAGTGCTCTGAGTCAGCAAGGGGTGGGCAGGGGGTTGAGTCATGCCCTCCCTGCGAAGATAGGCTGCTATCCTAAACCCTGGGGCCTTATTTAGAAAAAAACCATCATTGCAGACCTAAAGATCTCCAGATTAGCTCACCCTGGATTAGGTCCAATGACAAGTGTCCTTATAAGAGAGAGACACGGGAGAAAAACGTGTGAAGACCGGGAGTGATAGGGAAGACAGGAAGACAGGCTGGAGTGAGGCAGCTGCAAGCCAAGCGTGAAGGCACATGGTGTATCGGCTAGACAATGACTCTCAGCGCTGACAGACAGGAGACTGATGGCTCTTCCATAACGTAATCGCCCTCCATTTAGTGATCTGATGCCAGCAGCCAATCAGTTGAAAGCCAATCAGTTTCCTTGAGACTTTGGCTTGCCTCCAATAGGGATCCGTGATCTGCAAAAACTCTGTCTTCTGTCCTGCATTTGATTTCGCCTTTGACCTCTGGTTTTTGAGATGTGAGCCAGCAGCCTGTTGTCCTACCTGATGATTTGGGGCTGATCAGCCCTGGCCACCATGGGAGACAGAAGCCTTCAGCCGCCACTGTGTGAGCCATTTCCTCAGAATAGGCATCTTTATGTATTGATATGCTTCGTGGATTTTGCTCCTCCAGAGAACCCAGCCTCTAACACACCTGGGCACGCAGAAGCCAAGAGAAGGTGGAAGAGGCAAGGACGTCTTCTCTTGAGTTCTGGAGTTGAAATCCCCGTTTTCTGCTTATTTGCCCATCTGGGATGATTCACGTCTCTTGTAACCCAACGTGTGCAAACAGACTGGCCTGGCACTGTGCAGATAGGACAAAGCCAAGACCCAAGATGCACGCAGGGCCCAGGGCTGCCACGCTCTCATTTTACGTGTGGGGAACGGAAGTTCAGAGAGGGAAATGGACCATCCACAGTCGCACAGCATGAGGGCAGTGTAACCTGGTCTCTTGTTTCTGCGCTGGGGGTGACTTGGTTAGGTAGCCAGAAGAGGGATTAGGGGGCTGTCTCCTCAGATGCCTGCATAGGGTCACAGCGAAGGGGTGGGAAAGGAATCAGGCACCCATTAGACACCTATGGAAAGATCCAAACTGAGCATGCTCAGACACAAGACCCCTTGGCCCAGGTGGGAGGTCCACCGGGGTGCCCAGTTTAGGCTCAGTCACATGATATCACCCAGGTGCGCTTTAACTCAGCCAATGAAGTCACCCAAAACCTTCAACCGCGCCTCCCCAGCTGAAGGCGATAAGTGCCTGTGGGAAGGCTAAGCCTCTTTCACTCCTCTCTTTCACGCTTCCCTTCCCTCTTTGGGGAGCGAGGTGCACCTGCAGGTGGGAGTGTGGGGTGCAGGCCGGGCCCCCGGGGCCTGAGCTCCTACTCCAGCGCCTCTCTCAGGACACTCTTTTGGAATTCCCTGCTCTTGGACCCTGGGGTTTCCTGGGAATATACCTGAAACGTCCCGTTTCCTCATAGAAGTCACTTGGATTTGCCAAAGTCCTTCTGCCGGATCTATTCTTTCAACGTGAACAAGCAAGAACCGAGGCATAAACCAGCCCAGAAACCTAACGTCACCCCCGAAACAGACTTGTTGCTGTTGAGCCAATTTGCAATTCATGGTGACCCCATGTGTTCGCGTGTGTTAGCGTGACTGTGCTGCTTGAGGCAGGCTCTCTTGACTAATCCCCACGGAAGCAGATCACCGCCAGGCCATTCTTCCACAGCACCACGTGAGTGGCCTGGAACCACCAACCTGTGGGGTAGCAGTCAAGTGTAGGCTGTGGTACTCGCTACCCTTGGGTGTGACTTGAGGCTGCCTCATTCCTCTTTTTCCGTGACTCCCCCACCCTCTCCCTGAGGGCATCTACTTCCTGACAGAAGGGAGGGGGAACTAGACTCTGTCAACATGGGCTGCTTCATATTCTCAGGGTCTACAAAAGGCTGCTATTATTTAATTACTGCAAGTGGCCATTATAAGGGAAGGCAATTGTCTGCTCTTTCATTGAGGCACTTCTGCCCCTTTCTCCTGGCAGCCCCCAAGACAGTCACAAAAGGGAGCTGGGGCTGGTTGGCCCAGCCCTGAAGGGATGGAAATAGTTCCTGCTCTCAGCCTCCCCCCAGAAGGGCCTCAAAGCCCTGCAAGAAGTGGGATGGATGTAGATCCTCACTTCCTGGAGGAGAGAGGGAGACCAAACCCACTCCCCAGGGCTGTGTCTCAGACACTGTGCTTGGCGCTCTCCCGTCTGGCTGGGGTGATGCACTGACCAGCCCAGCAGGGTGCCTGCTGAGAGTAAATGCTTGGAGAATGACGATGCTACTATTTCTGCTCCTCATGCACCAGCCTGGGGGAGTCAACATAATGATCCTAATTTTACAAAGAAGAAGACAGGGGCGCAGTCCAGGTCCTGCAGCTAATGTGAACTGCAGCTAAGGTGTGAACCCCGTCTGACCTCACGGCACCCTTGTTCTGCCCTTAGAACTTGTACTATTGGCCTCTTTTACAGTTGTAGAAATGGAGGCCCAGGGACACACTCCTGCCCCAGCCCGACAAATGAGAGCCATGTGCCCTTCCCTGCCCGGTGCGCTGCTGACTTGGTAGTGGCTCTGGGTCACCTGCTCCATAGCCCCTTAGCCCAGCTCAGCTCACAAGAGGGCAGGCATGGACTCCGATTGTGATGTGTAGCTTCAGTTTCACCAGGCTTCTCACCAGAGAGGAACCCACCTATCAATCACTCTGTAGAGGTTCGTTTGTCAGCATTACACATCAGTGTGTCATTCTCTGTAGCCTTTAGTAAGACCATTTAAGGTCCCTGAAAGGGCCTTCCAGAATCTTGCTGGGATTGTGCTCTGGATAACGGAGGAGTTTCCTGGTAATGGAGCTAGAGAAGATTTCCTAAAGACTTCCTGTTCGGGAATGTACATGAGGAGGAATGAAGCCCACCTGTTGTCCGAGGCCTATCGCTGAGCTGGGAGTGGGGATCTGTTGGAGGCTGGGGATAAGGCGGAGGAAGGGAGGGGTGGCTGGCTGCCTTGGATGGCCACCTGTCTCCAAAGAGAGCAAGGAGAGCTCCCATGGGAATGACTTGGGTCTTGGCAGAGGCACTTGTAGAAAGCTGGGTGCATTAGCTCCCAAGTGTCCCGAGAGTCCACTATTATCGCCATTTGAAACTAGACTAAAAGCAGCGACCTAGCAGTGAGCGCTCGGGTCCAGGCCCAGTTCTGTTGGACTCTAAACTCCATGGCTTTCTGTTGTTGGTAAGATGAGGTGCCATCAACGTCCTTCTGACTCACAGTGAAGCTATGTCCAACGGCACAAACCACTTCCCGGTCACACAAAGCAATTCTCATTCACGCTCCAGCCTCACAATCTTTGCTATGGTTGAGCCCATTATTGCAGCCATTGTGTCGATCCATCTCATTAAAAATCTTTCTCTTTTTACTGACCCTCTCCTTTACCAAGCATTTATATCATTCTCGCTCCTAATAAAGTACCGCAGAACCCCAAACCCACTGCCATCAAGCCAGTTCTGACTCATGGGTGCCCTTGTAGGACACAGTAGGACTCCTTCCTAGGGTCTCCCAGACTATAAGTATTTATAGGAGCAAACAACCTCATTGGCCTCCCTCAGAGCAGCTGGTGGGCTTGAACTGCTCACCTTGTGGTTTGCAGCCCAATGTTTCCTCCACTATGCCACCAGAGATCCTATGGCCAAAGTAGACCAGATAAAGTCCCTCCATCCTCACTTCTAAGAAGCGCCCTGGCTATATTGTTTGCAAGGCTAATATTCCTTCTAGCAGCCCATGGAATATACAATATTCTCCCCAACACCATAATTCAAATGCATCAATTCTTTTGCCTCTTGTAGTCATGACCTCGCTTTTGCATGCATATGAGGCTATGGAAAATACCGTGACTTAGGTCAGGCAGAGTTTAATCCTTGAAGTCATGTCTTGGCTTTTTAACACTTGAGAGTTTTTGTTTTGAGCAAATTTGCTCAATTCAACCCATTGTTTGCTTTCCTTGCTGCGTCCATGGTTGTTCAACTCAAAGGAGATCTTTAACACCTTCAACCTTTCCCCCATTTATCATGTTGCTATATATTGGTTCCCCTGTGAGGATTCTTGTTTGATGTTGAAGTGTACTCTGTCCTGAAGGCGGTAGTCTTTGATCTTTGGTTGTAAGCCTTCAGGTCCTTCTCCCTTGCAGCAAGCAAGGTTGTGTGATTAGTCTATGACGTGTTTAATGAGCCTTCCTCCAATCCTGATGCTGACCTTCGTCAGAGAGTTATTTGCTCAGCAGCGCAGACTGAATAAATGTGGTGAAAAGATACAGCCCTGACACATATCTTTCCTGATTTTAGTCAGGGAGAATCCCTTGTTCTGGTCACACACTGCACGTCTTTGGTTTCGGTTCAGATTCTGCATGAGCACAAGGAAGTGTTCTGGAGTTCCTGTTCTTCACAGTGTCATACGTAATTTGGTATGACCCACACATTCATAGCATACTGCCTAATACACAATGCATAGGATAATGCATAGCCTCTGCCTCGTCAAGATCCACCTGACATCAGCAGTGATGTCCCTCATCCCATTTCTCTTCTGAGTTTAGCTCGACTTTCCAGCGGTTCCCTGTTGATGCGCTGCTGCAACCATTTTAAAAATTATCTTCAGCAAGCGGTGTAACTTGTGTGCGATATTAATGACATTGTTTGATCATTTTTACATCCTGTTGGGTCATCTTTCTTTGGAATGGACCCAAGCGTGGATCTCTTCCGGTTGGCTGGCCACGTAGCTGTCTTCCAAATGTGTTGGTCTAGTGGTAAGTTCTAGCACCACATCACTTTGCTGAAACAGTTCAATCGGTGTTCTTTCAGTTCCTGGGTTGTTTTGGGTTGTTACCAATGCCTTTAGTGTGTCTTGGGCTTCATTCATGATCATTGGTTCTTGATCATATTCTACCTCCTAAAAGGTTGGAATATTGACCAACTTTTAGTAACTGTAGTTCTTCCCCCGTTTCGATGGCTCCTGTGTCATAAATATTTTGCCTGCTAAGTCTTTTAATATTGTAACGTGAGGCTCGGATATTTTCTTCAGTTCTTTTATTTTGAGAAATAAGGAAGGGGTCCTTCCCATTTAGTTTATAGGTTTTTGCATAGTTCATTTCAATATTTTACTTTGTCTTTCCAAGCTACCCTTTGAAAATTTCTTTTCAGCTTTTTTAATTCACCATTTTCTCCACTTGCTTAGGCTACACTACATTCAAGAGCAAGTTAAGTCTTGTCTGCCATCCACCTTGGTCTTTTTCCCTGCCTTTTTAATGACCTTGTGGTTTCTTCAGGCATGATATCCTGATGTCGTCCTGAAACTCATTTGGTCTTTGATGCAACTCATCATATCTATCCCTGTAGTGCCAGGCGTGATGCTTTCGTATCATTTAATTAAAATGTTTATATTAATATATATTGATAACTATAAAAGAATAAAAACAAAAAATTTTTCCTTGGAATTAAAAATTCAGGTGTTATAGGGCTATTCTTGAGATGGTCTCCAAATTCAAGTGGGATAAATAAATGACACACTTTGGTTCTTATGGACGCTTTCAATCCCTTCAGCTTGCACTTGGACTTGCATATGAGCAGGAGCTGGTCTGCCCCACAGTTGGCCCCTGGCCTCATTTTGACTGCTATATTCAGCTTCTCCGTTGCTTCTTGTAAGGAGCCCTGTGGTGTGGTGGTCACTTGTTGGGCTGATAACCTCAGGGCTAGCTGCTCAAAAACTCTAGCTGCTCCTTGGGACAAAGACGGGCTTTCTAATCCCGTAAAGGGTTACAGTCTCAGAAACCCACATGGCAGTTCTTCTCTGCCCTATCGGCTCCCCATGAGCCACATCGACTCGATGGCGGTGAGTTTGGTTCACCACAGATGCCGTCAATTTATTTCCTGTGTATCCATCTGGTGAGGCCCACATGTAGAGTCAAGGTTTATGCTGTTAAAAAAGATATTGCCAATGGATGCATAGTTGGTCTTGCAAAATTCTATCATTTGATCTCCAATTGTTGGGTTGTTTCTATCACCAATGCCACATTGCCTATCACTATCCATCTGGTCACTATCAATCCTTCTTGTTGTTTCCAACTTTTGCATTGCGATCACTGGTCCTTATCCTTGTATCTTGATTGCAAATGTGATCAATTTCAGACTGCAGAAACTGGAAGGAATCTTCAATTGTTTCGTCTTCGGCATTTGTGCTTGGTGTGTATATTGGAATAATAGCCGAATGAGCCGAAAGTATTGCACTTCGGGATAGAACTTGAGCTATTCCTGTTGACAGTGAACGTGACCCTATTCGTTTTCAGTTCGTCATTTCTGGCAGAGTGTGAACCTTGTGCCGGGCACAGGGGAGGTTACAGAACCTGACACACCTGCCTTCTCCCTTCCCACATCTGTAAGTCACCAAATCCTGGTAAGGCTGAATCCTTGAGAACATGGCCCACATTTGTTCACGTCTCTCCGCTTTCACCAATCCCACCTTGGTGCGAGCCATCTCCATCGATCACTTCCAAGACTTTGGACATTGCCCTGCTGCTCTCCCACCCTTTGTCTTCTTCCGGGTAGCCACAGGGACCTTTTGAAAAGACATCTGATCGGATGACTTCTCTGTTTAGCTCCCTCCTCCCCACGAGGACTTGTTGGTCTTAAGCTAAAATCTGAGCATCATTTTGCCCCCCACTCCCATCCCCTATCCACTGCAGCTCCGCCGTCCTTTCTGTCTCTTGAATGGGTCACGCTCTTCTTTGGCTCAGGACCGGCACACAGTTCTCTCCACCAACGGTCGTTCTTTTCTCATCTCTTCCTTGGTCTCGGCGTAACTATCCCTGCCGGCGACAAGTTTCTCTGATCGTCACCCATTCTTCTGACACCTCACACTTCTTTGAAACTCACCGATCCTAATACTCTCGAGTAATTGTTTGTTGAAGCCTGTCTCCTAGCGCGATGGAGGAGCGCTTACCAAGGTCCAGTTCTTTTCTCCTTCACGCTAGAGGAACTCTGGACTTTCCAGCCTCTCTTGTTGGTGAGCAGGAACAGGTGACTGCTTTGGGCCAATGAATGATGAGAGAGCGATGGATTGTGTCACTTCCAGGCTGAAGCAGGGGAAACCCCACGCATGGTTTCTAGGCTCCTGCCCTGCTGTAGTTCCTGAGAGGGCAGGCCATGTGCTTCAGCAGGTGAGGCCTTGAGATCACAGGGACTTCTCAGTCTAAGACTTTGAGGGGCTAGAACAGAGGACTTAGGATGGGTATGTATTACAGATTAGATTGTGTCCTCTCACCCCTACAGATATGTGTCAGAATCCAGGCCCTTATACCGGTGGATGTAACTCCATTTCTTTGCTATGCTAATGAGGCCATATCGGCATAGGTTTGTCTCAAATCATTTTATGTCTGAGATACAAAACGAGCCGGTCAAGCACAGAGAAGCAAGCACAAAGGGAGAAGATGCATACTACACGGAGAGCAGATCGCCAAGAAGAAATGAGAGAAACTCAGACAAGATGGGCCTCCCCAGAGGGAACAAAGAGAGCCGTCCCCTAGAGGCAGGACCCCACCTGCTAGCTTCCTAAATTGAAAGAGAAATTTCTGACCCTTAAAGTTACCTACTGTGCTCTTTGTTCCAGCTGCACCAGAACACTAAGATCGCCTGTGGCCCAGTGAGCAACAAACTACTGTCCCCCTACGCCACCATTTTGGAGTTGTCCTTGCTGCAGCAGAGCCTGGCCGGTGCTAACTGATACGGTGCTTCTTCCCATGAGCAGACCCTGGCTCGTGTTTGCTGCTCTAGCTCCTGGGCCTGGAATTCTGAGATATAAAAACCAAGTCCTGTCAAAGACAGTCTACTGCCCTCAAGTCGATTCTGACTCAGAGTGACCCTGCCTGCATAGGAGTTTCCAAGATGCAAATCTTTATGGGATTGAATGGCTCATCCTCAGGGAAACTGCTGAATTTGAGCCAGCGGCTGTAGGGTTACACATCCAACACTGCCCTGGCACACCAGCCAAGCTCCTGGAATTTAGCCTTTGCGTGAAATCGGACTCATGGGGCTTCTTAGGGTCTCAGATGTGTTATGAGCTATAGCAAGCGTGATCTTATCGAATCTCTCCAAAAGTCCATGGGTTGGCACTGTATGATTGTTTTTCAAGACTATTTTTAGAGGTTTCAAATTTCTAGAACAATCGAGAAGACATTCTAGGGAGTTCCCGTGTAGCACGCTTTTCCACAGCCCGTGTCCTATACTAGCATGTGCCACCTTCTTGCGCTGCGCTCTGTGCACATTCTTATCATTTGCTTAGATTTCCTTCATTTGTACCATTTTCTGTTCGTTAAGTGCCCTTCTTATATTCCAGGATCTCATGTGGCGCTGCGCTGCGTTGTCACTTCTCTCTCTAGGCTACTCTCTTGGGTGTGGCAGTTTCTCAGACGTCCCTCAATGTTGAGGGGACCCAGAGACTTTGTGGGGGCTGGGCATACACACAACGACAACCCAACTCATTCTCCATGTCCACATCACGGATGCTGATTCTCCAACCCAGTCCCATCCTCCTCTTACATGGTTTCTTCGCCATCAATGTTGCCTCATGACCAACCCCTACCCGTCAAGTCCCCTATTTAATCTTGGGAGTTACTGTTGCTGATTTATTCCATATGTAGCCCAGTGTTCATGGTAAACATTGCTAAGGCATTCTTTTTAAAAAATAGTTTTACTGGCATATAATTTGCATATCATACAATAGTTCAATCATATTAAGAAGTTATGCAATCAATTAATTAAAGACATGTTACTAAAGTAGACATCAGGGCATATTTGTAGATCAAAAGTTATCTTGGGGGTGGGGGGAGTTACCTTGGGACAATTGTTTCCAAGATTCACCCAGCTCAATGGCTCCAGAAAATCTGGATTCCATGAGAATTTGGAATTCTTGTCTGCATTTCTCTTTTCTTTTGATCAGGACTCTGCTGTAGGATCTTTGATCAAAATGTTCAGTGCATGTAGCCAGGTACCATCTAGTTTTTACTGGTCTCCCTGCAGAGGAGAGGAGGCAGTCCATGCAGGCAATGAACTACACATTCCATTTCTTTTTTTTGGTCCTATTCCTGACTTTTATCAGATGCCCTACTACTGGATTTGATCTTACATTTCCTACCTGGTCAACTGCAGTTATAGGGAATTGGGTAGAAGATCACAGAGTTAAAGTATACCATTTGAATTATGTTACAGCAAGTATACATACAATCTACATTGTGAATCATATGTACTACATATGAGGATGTGGTGAGGATGCACTGATGTTATCATTCTCGTGCCAAACCCCCAAAGACAAATAATGATTGGATTTTCTAAAGATACTGATTATAAAGGCAATGATAATGAAAACTGTTAACAAGTGAGATATTTATGACAAAATAATATCATGAATTATGAAGGGTTCATGGAAGGGGGAGTGAGGAGGGAGGGGGAAAATGAGGAGCTGATATTAAGGGCTCAAGTAGAAAGCAAATGTCTTGAGAATGATGATGGCAACAAATGTACAAATGTGCTTGACACAATAGATGTATGTATGGATTGTGATAAGAATTATACGAGCCCCCAATAAAATATTTTTAATGAGATTTTTCACCCCAGAGTGAGTGGCTTGCCAGATTTGTAGGAAAGGGACCTCATCAGAAGGCAGAGGTACTTGTGAAGAATTGGGGACATTTTAAGAAATTTAAGCTTGTCTCCTACATTGATTACGATCTCATTGAACCCTTCAACGCCCTGGTTAGTATAACTCTCATTTTCCTGGAAAACAGCAGGAATTTCCATTCTCCCCACTGGGCTCATCCCAGAGTCCTTTTCTGGAGACCTTGCCCGCCTGTCTGGGAGAGAGTGGGTCTCTCTGTGCTCTTCCACTCTGCTTTTTAACTCCAGTCAGGTCAGGTTACACACATGCTCACTGCGCCTTTGTCTGGGCCAGGCGTTGGGCTTGGGGCCTGAGGACAAATCCCTTACACAGCCCCGCCCTGGAGTTGCTTAGCGCCTTCACCATGTTCCTCAATTCCCAGCCAATGCACACCTATCACAGATTATGCTGAAAAGGTTTCAGTGGAGCTTCCAGACTAAAACGGACTAGGAAGAAGGGTGGCAATCAGTTTCCAAAAATCAGCCAATGAAAATTCTGTGGATCACAACAATCTGATCCCCAACTGATCATGGGGGTGGCTGAGAAGAGGCAGTGCTTCCTTCCGCTGTGCATGGGGTCGCTATAAGCTGGAAGCCAACTAGGAGGCATCTCCCAAGAAGCTAGATTGGAGTCGCCCTGGGTGCAGGGCTTTGCAGGTCCGTGCCCTCGGCCAACCTGCGCAGTGCCTGCGGTGCAGCTGGCCCCCAGCAGAACTGGAAGTGTTTCCGGGAGGGCAGCAAACACGGGCAGCCCATGTGTGTGCTCTTCTACCGGTCCTGGGCGCTCCCTGAGGGCAGGACCAGCCCTGATTGACTCATCAGGGTCCAGACTCTGGCCGAGCGCATCCGAAGTGGGAGCAGGTGACAGGAGCCAGGGACAGCCCTCCTCAGGTATAAGTGAAGTTTGGAAGCTGACACAGCCCAGGAGGCCGAATCAGGAGGGCTTGGTGACTGATTGGCTGGAGAGGGTGGAGCGGGAGGAGTCACACAACCGGCTCTGAGGTCTGGAGCCGGGGGACAGCCACCTCCGATCCTCTGCTGCCAGAGTCGCTGACAGCCTCAGGCGACTCCATCCTTTGGGGCTCAGCCTAGAGCCAGGGAGGGCCGTGGCCTACCGAGGGAGGGGTGCCTAGACTGTGCAAACTTCTGCCCCCCGCTCCCAGGCCCTCACCGTGACAGCAAAAACAAAAACCACACACCCCAAACAAAAACCCAACCCCCAAACAATGCGAACGGAAGCCATCAAACACCAGCTCGGCCCGAATTTTGGTAACGCTCGTTGGCTATGGAGTGCGGGGGTCCGTTCGGCCGCGGGGGCCCCTCGGGGCCGGCTGGCACGGCCCGGACGCGGCCTGCTCGGGGCCCAGGCCCACCAGGCCCGGTGCGCGGCCCGCCATCGGCGCGGCGGGCGGCCAGGCGGCGGCCGCGCTTGGGCGGGACAATGGCCGCGGCCGCCGGGGCTCCGGGCGCCCCCGCGCTGGGGAAGGGGCTGTCCTAGGGCCCGGCGCCGGTGCCCTCCCCGCGCGCAGCTCGGGCGGGCGGGCGGGCGGAGGGGGGCGAGGGCTTCCTTTGTGGCGCGGCCTCCCGCGGGCGGGGGGCGCCGCGCAACTTTGCCAGGCGGCGGCGGCGGCGAGCGCGAGACGAGGCCCCGGGGCCCGAGCGGGGCCCCCAGCGCGCGGCCCGCCCCCGCCCCCTCCCCTCGCGCGCCGTCGCCAGCGCCGGGCGCTGCCCACTCGCGGGAGCCCCCGGGGCTGGACGGGCTGCGCAGCCGGAGAGGCGGGGGCCCGACGCGGCCCCCCCCGGAGCCGGGCGCCTGGCGCGGGGGCTCGCCGAGCGCACCGGGGGCCGCGCGGCGTGCAAGACCCAGCCTCGCGCCGCCGCCGCCGCCGCCGCCGCCGCCTCGGCGCTTGCGGAACCCAGAAGTGAACGGCAGGCGACCCGGAAGGTTTGCGCGCGGCTCCGCACCGAGCCCGAGCCCGAGCCGGAGCCCGAACCGGAGCCCGAACCGGAGCCCCAGCCGGGCCCTCGTCGGGCCGCCGGGCGTGGGGCTGCGGCCGCGTCGCGGAGCTGCCGCCGGCACAGCCAGGTCTGTGCGGGCCCGGGGCGCGCGGGGCGCCGGCCTGGCGCGGGGGGGGCGCCCGCCCGCGGGAAAGTTGCGCCGAGTTGCGGGCGGGGGCGCGGACCGGGGCGCGGGCGCTGTCAGCGCGGGCGGGCGGCTCGCAGGGCCCCGGGCCCGGGCCGGAGCGGCGGCGGCGCGCGCGGGTCGGGAGGGTCCCCGGCAGCGCGTGTGGGTCTGGGCTCCGAGGGTGCGAGTGCATGTGTGCGGATGCCGTTTTCCAAGCCGGGCGATTCAAACCCGCTGCGATTCTCCGGTAAACAATGATTCACGGGCCTTCATGCAAATAAACGCATTGCAAACGGCGCGGTCCGCGCACTTTGCAGCCGGCGCGGTGGGGCGGCCAGCGCCGGATTTATCCCTTTTTTTGCAGATCTGCAGAATATGGCGTCCCCGTCCTGTTTTAAAAATAAGCCAGGCTGCCATTTTTGTTTTTCTTTTGTCTGAAAATTTTAATAAAACTGTCTGAGAATGTGGGAGAGGCGGCTGGAAGCAGAGGGGGCACCCGAAGGGTTGCCTTTTTTCCTTCTCTTTGGCGAGAGCCTCGATCCTTGCTGGGAGGTGAGACACAATGCAATTGCACTGTAAAGTGGGGGGGCAGAGGAAGCCGCTGGGAGATTTTGGGGGGGGGCCGGGAATTTAAAGTTAACTCTGAAACTTTTCTTTTTTTTTTTTAAGCTTTTTTTTTTTTTTTTTTTGGAAGGCAGTGTAATGCCGCGAAAGGATCTCAGGGGCCCATTTCTACCCATAGCCAGCCGCCTTTGCAGAATATTTTGGAGAAAGTTGCCTGCCGATTTCCTCGTAGCTGTGCCTGGCGGGGTGCATAGGGTCGGAGATGGGGGTCTTGGTAGGGGTCTGGGCAGGAGACGTCTTCTTCAAGGGCCTGTGTGAAGATGGCATTGTGAGGAACTATATTCTCTGGTTTGAGGCAGAAGAATGGCAATAGGGGCCCAGGATTTCCAGCTAAGACTCTTGACTTGAAGTAGCGTGGCCCCCACCCTTAACCCTATGCCTGGCACTATGGCCGTGTGTGTGTGTGTGTGTGTGTGTGTGTGTGTGTGTGTGAGAGAGAGAGAGAGAGAGAGAGAGAGAGAGAGAGAGAGAGAGCTTTCCTGTTTTCTTCTTGGGTGGCCTGGCCCCCTTGTAAGTAACAATTTTGCACTGGGCGCCCAAGTGACCCCTGGGCCCTTGGGGCAAGTTTGCTTGGCAGTTTGCCGTTGGAAAGCCCCTTCCCATGCCTGCTGGCCCTTGGACTTCCCGGAGGGGCCTTCAGTGAATGCCTAGCCCTGGGCTGGAGGCTGGGTTCACAGTTTCTCCCCTTAGGCCACTCCTGTCCCTTTTGCCACCCCAATGCAAACCACAGCCCCGAGGCTTTTCTGCTGGAGGCAGTGTGGACTTGGTTAAGTTCCTAAAGTGTCTGATGGGACAGATCAGAGTGTACCAACTCTTTGGGTTACAGAGAGCTTCGGAAGGCTAGGCCCCCAAAGTCCAGGGTTGCTGGCATTGTGGGAATCCCCATGGCCGGGTGAGGGCTGGTGAAGAACTTTCCTGCTTGGGAAAGTTGGTCTGTGCTGGGAGGACCCTTGCCAGCCTATCCGGTCTCTGCCCCTCCACTCCCACTGCTGATTTGTGTCCCAGAAGCCGGAGTCTTCTCTGGCTGAGGGCTGGGGGTCAGAACTGCAGAACTTACCTGAGCTAGCGGCAGGGAACCAAGGTAGGCATTGTTTTAGGTGGAGAAACTGAGGTTGAGAGGGAAAGTGACTTGCCCGAAGTCACCAATTAGGACAGCAGGGATAGGAGTCAGATGTGCAGGCTCTCCTCTCTTGTCCCACAGGGAGGCTGGCCACTGAATGGTTTGCCGTGGACAAAACCAGGCTGGAATGTGGTAGCACGTGCCCAGATGTGAACCAACATCCGCCCACCCACATAAGGATCTGTTCTGTGTGAACCACACTTTACAGTGTGCACAGTGTGTGTGGATGTTGGCCCAGAAACTGGAAGGCGGGGACCATTATCCCCATTTTAAAATGTGGGCCACTGAGGCTGAGTGGCGGCACGCTCGAGCTGAAGTCTAGACTCCGTATCTTGGGCCTTTTCCGCGGATCACTGGGTGCTTGTGGACAGGGCTATTGGATACGTTTGAGGCTCTGATCATTCTCATTCTTGGACACACACTCACTGTTACTGAGTCAATGCTGACAAATAGTGAACCCCCTTGTGGGTTTCTGAGACTTTTACTGGTGACGGGAGTAGAAAGCCCCATCTTTCTGCCCCAGAGCTGCTGATGGTTTTGAACTGCCGACCATGCAGATTGCAGTCCAATGCGTAACCACTACACTACCAGGGCTCTGTATAGGAGCAGATAGCTTATTTTTCTCCCTCGGTAGAGCTGCTTGGTTTGAACTGCCGACTCTGTAGTTAGCAACTAAGGGTCTAACCCACAGGGCCACCGGCGCTGATGTCTATAAAAATCCAGCTGTGCTCCGCCCTCTCAGCGAAGACGGCCACTGGGAAGCCTGGAAGGTCACCTGGGCTCCGAGAGGAGAAGCCTTTGGCTTGAAGTCATCCTGTGTGCTAAGCCCCAACTAAATTCCTGGTTTCCTCCTGGGATATGCAGAGGGAGGGGAACCACTCGACCACTGCCAGCTCCCACTGAGTCCAGGAAGGCCTTGCGTGCTGGTGATGGTGCCAGTGCTGGGCCGTGGGCACTCATAGGTCCGTCCCAGCAGCCGAGGGATGATCTAGGGTCTTGGGGAGTGAAGGCAAGATCGCTGGAGCTAGGAAGAGGAAGCTGGTGTGGGGGGCAGGGACGGACTGGGTCCTTCCTGGACAGACATCTCACTGCTCTGCCTCAGGAAAGTGACGAGCCATTGCGGTCCCCCGTTTGCTTACTCATTTGCCAGTGACTCCTGGCGACATTCTTTCATTTGCTAGATTACCCCTCTCTTCCTTCATTGTGTGTTCACTGGACCAACGGTTATCTCAGGCCTCTGCCCTGCCTGACGCACCCAGCCTAGGCCAGACCCTGACCCGGGAGTTAAGAATGATGGCCTTTGAGTCTTCCATGCGACAGGGAGGAAGAGGCGAGGCTGCCGGCACAGAGCAGCGGGCACTTGCCGACTGCTGACTTCAGGACACCTGAGGAGGTGTAGAGGCTATCCTGATGGTGGATTGGGATCCCGGGATCGAGTCCCTTTAGGCTCCGCATCTTGTCAGACCTTGGGCACCTTCTCTCTGCACCTAGGTTTGCTCTTCTTTAAAACGGGGTACTCTGTGGGTATCTTCGGGGTTGTAGGGAGTAATGATGAGACCGGCATGTGGTGCCAAGGAAATGGAAGGATCGTTGACTGGTACTGTTGAGCCTCCCGTGCTTTGGAAAACCACCGTGGTCATTACGGAATGAGCATGTGATCTTGCCCATTCGTTCCCTGTGAAAGTCTGTCTGTACAGGTTTAGAAGAAAGAAATCCGAAGCCCTTTCTGGGTCAGGGTTACAAGGCCCTGCCTGTCTGATCTGTCCCCACCCCCCACGCCCTTGTCCATCTCAGCCTCAGGTCTTCTTCCCCGTGACCTTCCTACTGCCTCTGGGCCTTTCCTTAGTTCCACACCTTGGGTTTGCAAGGTCTCCTGGCAGGGCCTTTGCACAGGCTGATCTCTGCCTAGAAGGCTGTTCTCTAAATCTCTGCCTGGCTAATAGCAGCCCCCCCCCCTTTTTTAATGAGTCTCATCTCAAATGTCACCTCATCCAGTGGGGCTTCCCTGACCACAGGTGATAAAGTTGCTTCCCGACACTCTCAGTCACCTTGTCCTCCTTTATGCGTTTGTGCTGCTTGCCCGCCTCCGGGGGAGCCTGCAGGAGCCCCCCTCCCGGCAGACGAAGGAGCAGGTGGTTCCGGCGCGGTGGGGCTGGGGCTCCAGTCAGGGTGGGGAACTGTGAGGCCCAGGTGTGGTGGCAGTGCCAGCAGCCAGGAGGGCCTGGGAGATAGTTACCCCGAGCTCTCTCTTCTCTGTCCCCGGGGAGGCTCGGGGCTGTTGGTAGGAAATAATGAGATGGCTAAATCATGGCATCTCAGCCTCTTCCAGTCTCAGAACTGTAGCATCCGAGGGCCTGCCCACCGTAGATGCTTGGTCACTCGGCGGCATCCAGCTGGGCTTCAGATCTCGTGCCCTCACCCCCGTCTTGGTCGGCAGTGTGGAGGTTTGCTTTGGGCCGGGCCGGGTCCTGAAAGGCTTTGTGAACAATAACATGTCCCTCAAAGCAGCGCCCACAAGAAGAGCTCCTTGCCACAGAGAGGATTCCGATGCCTGGTCAGCCTGCGTGTTCCGCAGAGGAATGGCCCCGCAGGGTGTCCATGGTTGCCATCTTTAAAGAAGCAGAGCACCGGGCTTTCTTCCGACGTGTCCCTGGGTGGGTTTGAACTTCCAACCTTTAGGTTGGTAAACATCAACAACCAGCCAACCCACAGCCACCGCGTCGTTTCCTACGCACAGTGACGCGGTGCAGGGTTTCTGAGACAGCCTGGTCTCTCCTGTTGTGGTCAGCTCCGCCACAGCACCACCGGGGCTCCTGATGGTCAATACAAACCATCTGTGCCTCCCAGGGACCCTTAGCTGATTGTTACCACCCCTCTTTTACAGATGAGGAAACTGAGGCACAGAGGCACTTTACCGAATCCCCAGGGACAGGAACTTCAGTGATACTGCTGGGACTTGAACTCAGTCCTTGGCCCCAAAGTTCTGACCAGTTCCTCCTTAGAATCTGTCCACCTCACTTGCCCCTTGTACAGACGGGGCATCCCCTTCCCACATCCTGGGCAAAAGGGTCTCTGCAAGGAGCCCCCTCCAGTGGCAGGGAGTCCTCTCCTCACTCAGCCCCCGTCTATCCTCCCGTTGCTGAAGCCCTCCCCTGCAATCCCACTCCCCCCACCCCGTTTTCATGGAAAGATTTGCCTTTTCACCTAAGGTGAGGGTTGGGAGAATGGCCATTTAGGCTTTCCCTCGCCTCTCTTCACCCCTCTGGGCTCGTCAGCTCCGAAGGCAGGCAGCCTGGGCGCTCAGAGTCGCAGGCGCAGATGGATGAGTGAGCGAGCACACACAGAGCGAGTCAGTCCAGTGTCTCCACCAGCCCGCTCCCGGGGACTGGGCAGGAGGAGGAACGCATAGCCTCTGACCGCCCCAGGGAGTCTGTGTGCGCATGGGTGCAGTCACAGCGCTTGGACACTGACACTCATCAGCTGATCTGAGTCACCTGCCCTGAGGAGAGGGCTAGGTCTCACCGGTCGCCCGGTCAACCCTTGCTTCCCGGCTGGGGGACTGAGCTAGGAAGGGAGGTGAGTGGGGCTCTCGGCCGGCGGGCTTGCTGCTCCCAGGTGCCAGAGGGACACCACAGAACCAATGCTGGGTTGTGGCTGCTGTAGCCTCACCTGTGGTATGTCTTCATCGTGGAAATGGAGGTTACACTCCCTGAGACACAGGCTGCGGAGGGCCAGGGAGACCCCAGAGTCTGCTGATGAGTGAGATCCAGCAAGCGGGCTGTGGTGGACGCCGGCCTGCGGCTGTGTAGTGGGACAGCTTCTGGAAGCCGGGGCTGGGTCTGGGGTTGGAGCTGGCGTGAGGAGACTGCGTCGGAGGTAGGGGGGTGGCTGCCAAAGGGAAGGGTATCTTTGGTGGATGATATGAGCATGGGGAAGGCTGAGGGTTTGTCCTGGGGCCCAGTGGGTCCTGCTTTGCCCCTTCTCCATGTGGCCCTAAGGACACCTGTGTTGGGAAGGGAGGGCCTTCACAATCTCTGAGCTTTGGGTACCAGTTTCAGGCTCCTTGCTCTGGGTTCAGTGAGGGTACCGGGACACATCCAAACATCCATGTCCACATGCATCTGCCCTGTTATTGCATGGTCACCCCTGGCCCTGCCCCAATGCCCCATCTTGGCTACTCTGGGGTGCCCTCTGCTATTTCAGAAAAGGCTTCAGATGCCCGGACGAACTGGGTGCCAGGGGATGTGTCCACATACAATGCACACTTATCCCCCAGTCTTCGCACTCTGCCACGCTCAGCCTGGCACGCTGCTCCCCACCACGCCCCCTTTTGCCAACGTCTGCACACGTGCACGTGTGTCTCTTCTGCCACACCCAGCAGTATCACGTGTGCCTTTGCCAGAGACCCAGCCCCACACGAGGTGCCAGCGATGGGGGGAGAGAGCAGGTTTGCTCGCCGCCCCGGCTGGGGAGCCTGCCACCAGACAAGATCACGCCGATGAATGTAGGATGGATGACGGTGAGCAAATGCCGTTAGTTTGGTCTGAGGAAGGCTTCCTTCTCGCTTCCTGCTTTTCGGCTTCCTGTCTGAATATTGATGGGGCGGTGACCTGAAGATAGCCAGGCCGAGGGTGTACCAGTCAGAGGGAACAGCAAAGGCCCTGGGATAGGGAAAGCGCTTGGCCTAATCTAGGAAGTGGAAGAGAGGGCAGCAGTGAGAGAGAGCAAGGGGTGGTGTGTGTGTGTCGCATGCGTGAGTGTAAGAGTTGAGGGGGGCGCTCCTGGTCTGTCAGGGCCTTTGGTCATCGGTGCTCCCCAACTTGTTTGCTGCACCCCAGTCCTTTCCGCCTTGCCATGCTCAGGGCCTACGCTTTCCAGCCTCCACCCCAGGGGGCTTGGGATAGGCTGTCAAAACTCAAAAAACCTCACTGTCATTGAGCTGATGCCAACTCGTAGCAACTCTATAGGACAGGGTGCCCTGTGGGCTTCTGACCGTAACTGTTTACCAGAGTTAAACAGTCTTTCTCCTGAGGAGCGGCTGGTGGGTTTTAACCACCGACCTTATGGATCGCAGGCCTACACATAACCACTACGCCACCAGGGTTCCTTGGGATAGGGTGTAGGAGCTGGCTTACCACCACACACTGGGGATTCCCAGCACCGTGGGGAAGGTCCTGGCAGCCAGGCCAGGAGCCGGGCTCCAGCATCTGCTTTCCTGTTGAACTCACTCCTGGACGCAGGCCTCAGTCAGTCAACAGGGCAGTCAGTCCCTGTGGGTCTTATAGATTGCCCAGAGTGGCTGTCCCCTGTCCCCCACCTGATTGGCCTCCTGGTTGTGGGTCTTTGGAATACTGTTGGGGAGTGGGGTTGAGGTTGCTCTGCAGGAGGAAAACGAGGCCCATGGGGCCCTACCAGTGGATCCTACAGAGTTGCTGTGAGTTAGAATTCTCCCGAAGGCAGTGGGTTAGGTTTTCTGTTTTCCCTTATACCTTAGAGACCTTAACAGTGGGCACTGAGCCCTGATCCTTACTGTGTGCCGTCCACTAGACAGTCTGTTCTCACGACCACCCTGTGGAGACAGACCCGTGTTCATTTCCAGCTTACAGATGACAATGCTCGGGGGTTTCAGTACCAAGTCCAAGGTTCACAGGCACCTTTGAACTTCAAAATTGGGGCTAGCCGAAGCCGTACTCTTAACCCCTGCAGTACCATGATGCCCCTGTGAGGGTCTGGGGGACAGAGGGCTTGCTTTAGTTGAGCCCCTTTCTCTTTAGGGGAGGAAATGGGCCAGAGAGGGGCGGACTTGCCAAGGGCCCTCAGTGAGCTGATGGCTGCAGGTCCTAACTTCCTTGCTGCACCACCAGCTAGCTGCGGGACTTCAGGCAGGTCCGTACCTCTAAGCTCATTCCATTCCTTGAAAGGAGGAGGTTCATATGGATGCCAGAGGGTAGGGGTCTTTGGGGGCCAAGACAGGACTATAATTGAGAAGAAACAGCATGGGAGCTTCTGGGGTCCCCGGGGGTCGGCTCTTTGACAAACCGCTGAGTGGGTCATGCTTTCTGAAGGCACATCTCCTTTTGGGATGCCCACGACAGTCTACGGCACGGGCTGTTGGGGCAGGATGGGAAACGCTTATCAGACACAGTGCCTGCCCTGCAGGGCCCTCCTCATAGCCGTCCTCACCGTGCTGGCAGAAGGCATTCTCTGGCGACAGGAGCCTGGGGGTCCTCCAGGCAAAGTGAGGTCGAGGGGTGCGCGGGTTTATGTTCAGCATGTGCAGAACGTTTCTTTCGGCCCTGACAAGGGTACCCTGGCCCAGTGTCCCCAGATGAGGTTACTGCCTGTTGGCAGCTGAAGACGAGCAGCTTCCCCACTCCAGGCAGCCCCCGCTCCGCCCGGTCAGTTCTGCCATCACAAGGAAAGCAGGCCTTCCCGGCCTGCACGCGAAGCCCGGCCTAATTGGATCCAGGATCCTCGGAGCCCAGCTCCCCACAGGAAGTGCCCGGGGTGAGTTTCCAAGGCCGGCCTGGCTGGGGTGGGGTCTTGGGGTGAGGTAGGGGGCAGCACCTGGGGCTCAAGGATCTGGGCTTTATGGAGTCGGGGCACATGGAGGGCAGAGGGGTCACGGGAGGCAAACGTGGAGGATTCTGGAAGATAAGAAACCGCCGATGCTCTTGCACCACCTCCAGCTTGTCCTCCCACCGGCCGTCCTTCCGGGCCTGTAACCTGCCCGGCCAAAACCTTGACCGCAGCCTCCCCAGCTTGGGTGCCTCCCTGGCTTTTCATCCCCAAGCCTGTTAGCCTGGAGCTCAGGCTCCTTCTCAACTCTCCCCGGTGACCTTTCCTTCCTTCTGCCAGCGCCGGCCCCGCGCGCGCCCACACCAGCCCAAGCGTGCTTCCCTGCCCCTGCGTTGCATACCTGCCGAGCGCTATACATCTTCGCCCCTCCCCTCCTCTCCAAGTCCCACCTCTGAGCAGCCTGGGTTTCTCCCTCAATGGCTGGGCTCACCTTCCTGGGAACACTGACCGTGACCTCCACCTCTGCCCAGCTGCAGCCCCGTGCCTCTCCCTGGGCCAGGAGCCGGGCTTGAGAAACTTCTGCATGACCCCCCCTCCAGGAAGCCTTGGAATGCCCTCCTGGCCAGCTTCTGGGTCTCCCAGCCCCCCTGACAGGCCCACTGAGCGATGTTCTCAGGGAGTACTTCACGAGCTCCAACTGTGGGTGGAAGGAGCCCTGTGGCATAGTGGGTTACATACATTGGCTGCTAACCACAAAGGCCAGCAGTTAGAAACAACGGGCCTCTCAGTGGGGAAAAGATGAGGCTCCCTCCCCCATTAAGGGCTAGCCCCTCAGAAACGGTCACAGACACAGGGGTGTCACAGACACTCTGTTCTACTGGGTCGCCATGCGTCAGAATCGACCCACTGGCTGTGAGTTCGGTTTGGGTGGAATGTGGACTGACTCCGGGCTGCAGCGGTGGTGGCCCTGCCCTGGGTGGGGTCTTGGAGGTAGAATACAAAGGTGGGTTGGGGAGGATGCAGGGGAATGTGGGAACAGATAACAGGGAGGACCAGTTCCTCTTGGAAATGGAAAGTGACCTCTAAGCCGTGACCTGGCAGAAGTGTGAGTGAGCTGGGGTGGGGGGGGGGTATGGGTACCCAGAGCCGGACACAGCGCTGCAATCCTGTCGGGAGCCCACACAGACAAGGCAGGCAGGCAGTGCTAGGACCGCCGGACACAGCGCTGCAATCCTGTCGGGAGCCCACACAGACAAGGCAGGCAGGCAGTGCTAGGACCGTGGACTCCGCTGGTGCTGAGGAGCTGCTGAAAATACCGCCCCAAGTGCAGACGCCCCAGCTGCGTTGTGCTCAGTGGTGGGAACTTGGTGGAGGCCCGGCTGAGTGATGGGGTTCAGGGGGTGGTACAGTTGTCCGCAGCCTGGCCACAGGAGAGAGCCCTTCCGTTTGAGGGCGTGGCAGGTGGTCTGTAGGGACCATTCCCACTGGGGTGAATGTGCCCAGTGACATGCCCTTCCTGCCCGAGTCTAGGGCTGGATCAGATTTAGAGCCTGCTCCTCTCTCAGCCCTGGTCCAGGTCCTGGGGCAGAAACCCCTGGGGGACTTGCTAAGGGTGGAGTGGGGAGATTGGGAAACTCTGAATTGCTAGGTCAAAGTTGGTCCAACTTTTCATTGTATTGAAATACCCTTACAAAGTCACCCAGTGATCCTGCAGAGATTGGGGATCCCAAGCACAGCACCCCAAGCCTGGGACACCACTGCCTAGGCTGTTCTGCTATTTCCTGCCCTGCCCTTTCTGAGCCCAGAGGCACAGTGTGTTTCTCCTTGGGCTGCTAACTGCAAGGTCAGCAGTTCAAACGACCAGGCACTCTTTGGCAGAAAGAGGAACCTACGTGCTCACATAAAGCCATTTCAGGGTCTTGGTTTTGGTCTCCTCTGCATCTAGTTTTTATAGAAGTATCATTGCTGTAAGGTTCCTAAAAAACCCCAAACCAAACCCACTGCCACCGAATTGAGGCCAGCTCTTAGAAACCCGCTACAGCAGTGGTTCTCAACCTTCCTCACACCGCGACCCTTTCATACAGCAACTCATATGGTGGTGACCCCCAACCATAACATGATTTTCATCGCTACTTCATCACTGTCATTTTGCTACTGTGAAAGAGTCATTTGACCCCCCAAAGGGGTCGTGACCCACAGGTTGAGAACCGCCGATCTACTGGGTTTTCAAGGCGGTAAATGCTGTGGGGGCAGGTAGCCCCATCTTCCTGCCGAGGAGCAGCTGGTGGGTTTGAACTGGACGGCTCCAGCAGAGGTTTGTGCTCCACTGCTAATCTCGCGGTTGGCGCTCTGAACCCACCAAGCAGGGCCTGCAAGCAAGGGTCTGACACTCTGCTTGCTTGCTTAACATCTCAGCCAAGATACCCCACCCCCACTCCCCGGGACAAACGCAGCGGCGGGGTCTCCTCCAGCCCTCTCCAGTGTGTTCCCTCTCAGTCATCTCACTGCCAGGGCCGCAGTCCATGCCGACTCACAGCGACCTGTTTCCGAGACTAACTCTTAGCAGCAGTGGAAGGTCTCGTCTTCCTCCCTCGGAGCCACCAGTGGTTCTGAACTCCTGACCTTGCGGTTAGCAGCCCAGCTAGTAACCGCCATACCTCCAGGGCTCCTGTTCTGTCTGTAAACTCCCAATCCAAGCTCATCGCCATCGAGCCAATGTCAACTCACAGCGAGCCTGTGGGGCAGGGGACCACTGTCCCTGGGAGTTTCCGAGACCGTCACTCTGGCTTGTCTCGCGTGGAGCAGCTGCTGCCCCAGAGGATGGCAGCCCAGCACGGAACCACCGTGCCGCCTGGATCTGTTTGCCATAAGAACATTCGCAGCGCATGAAAGGTGCCGTTTAATCCGTTCCTATCCATGTAGTGTCGGGATGAGAAACCCTGCCCTCTGGAGCCCGGCCGACGGTGTTCAGATCCTACTCTGACTGCTCGGCGCTGGGCAAGTTACCCAGCTCTTTGTGGCCCCCGTTCCTCGCCGGGTTGATAAGAACAGTAAGGGAGCCATTTCTCTATCAGTAAACGCCGGGCATTACCCAGCTGGCACGATGCCGCTGGGAAAGAGCCATCCTCCCGTTGTTTAAATTTTTGGCAGTTGCCGGTTTCCCCCTTGTGAAAACCTACGGGAAGAAGCAGCGTGGAAAGCCTCTTCTCTCGGGGATTATTTCCCAGGGCTAGATGGCCAAGAAAGGGGTCACTCACCAGGAGGTCTGCAAATGGTTAGCCCTCCTGGCACACGCAGTGCCAGCTTGCTGTCAGAAACGCGCCTTTCCAGGGCACACGCCCACCGTGGTTCTGTCAGGCTAAGTGCTTGATTGGTTACCTGCAAGGTCTGTAGTTCAAACCCAGCAGCTGCTCCTTGGGAGAAAGATGAGGCGCTCTGGTCCTGGAAAGGGATGTAGGCTCGGATGCCTACACAGACTCCCTGTGAGTGTGAGTCAACTTGACAGCAGCGGGCTTGCCAGAAATGCCCGGGAGTGCCCTCGTGTCCTGACACCCGCTCGACTCCTCCCTATCTCTTGGTTCCTGCGCTCTTGTAACAGGTGATGCCCATGTCATTTTCACGGCGAGGGAAGCTGTGTTTCCTAACCGCCAGCATGCTTTGGGGGGCTGCTGCTGCTATTAGGTGTCATTGAGAGGCTTTGCAGCCACTGTCAGTCCATCTCATTGAGGGCCGGCCTCTTCTTTGCTGCCCCTCCACTTTACCAAGCATGATGTTCTTCTCCAGGCCTGGTCTCTCCTGATGACATGTCCAAAGTATGTGAGACGAAGTCCCAACATCGTTGGCTCTAAGGAGCATGCTGGCTGTACCGCTTCCCACACGGATCTGTTTGTTCTTTTGGCAGTCCATGGCACGTTGAATATTCCTCACCAACACCGTAGTTCAGCGCATCAATTTTTCTTCAGTCTTCCTTAATCAGTGTCCAATTTCCATAGGCATATAAAGCTATTGGCAACACCATGGCTTGGGTCAGGCCCACCTTAGTCCTCAAAGTAGCAGCCGTGCTTTTCAACACTTGAAAAAGGTCTCATGCAGCAGATTATCAGGTGCAATGTGCTGTTTGATCTGTGAGCATTGATTGTGGAGCCAAACAGGATGAAATCCTTGGCGACTTCAATCGTTTCTCTACTGGTCATCCCGTTACCCATTGGTCCTGTGAGGATGTTGGTCTTCTTGACATTGACTTGTAATCCACACTGAAGGCCATAACCCTTGATCTTCATCAGCAAGTGCTTCAAGTCCTCCTCACTTTCAGCAAGCGAGGTGAGGTGTGTCATCTGCATATCGCAGGTTGTTAATAAGCCTTCCTCCCCTCCTGATGCCACATTTTCTGCCCGTAACCCAGCTTTTCCGGTGATTTGCTCAGCACACAGATTGAATAAGTATGATGAGAGGGTACAACCCTGAACAAAACACACCGTTCCTGATTCTAAGCCTTGCAGTGTCCCCTTGTTCCGTTCACACACCTAACTGCCTTTGGACTCATGTACTGGTTCCACATGAGCACAAGGAAGTGTTCTGGAATTCCCACTCTTCTCAGTGCTATCCGTACTTGGTTATGATCCACACATAGTCCATGAAACACCAGCAAGCGCCTTTCTGTGCTCTGCTTTGAGCGCCATCTGACGCCAGCGACGCTGCCCTTGGTTCCACGACCTCTTCTGAATCTGGCCTGACCAGCTGGCAGCCCGGCAGTGGACTCCTGCAACCGTGGTTGCATGATATAAGCACGTCGCACTTGCACGTGCCATCAGTGATCCCCCGTCATGTGAGCATTCTGCTGGGTCACCTTTCTTCGGAATGGGTACAAATATAGATCTCTCCATCAGTTTCCAATAGCTGTCGTCTAAGTTTCTCGGCACTGAGGAGTGAGGGCTTCCAGTGCTTCATGAGCTTGTTGAAACATTCCCATTGCTATCCCATCCATTCCTGGAGCCGTGTTTTTGGCCAATACTTTCAGCGCAGCCTGCACTTCTACTTGCTGGTCTTTGCGCTCAGATCAATCAGGAAGACAGAGCTCGGATACAGGAAACGGAACAGGGTGGTTCAGGGGACAACGTAGTACAAGAGTTGGAGGGGGGTGGACTCAGGAGAAGGGAGGGGGCTTTCCTCTACCATGGAACTTTCACTACCCTCACCTAGCATTCTCATTCATTCATCAGCTGTGGTCCGGGAGTCCCCGGTGACACCATCAGACAGCGCTGGGCTGCAGACCAAAAGGCATTGAATCCCCCGTGGAGACCATTGGCCCCGCTCGGGTAGCCACGAGTGGGGTGGGGTGGGCTGGCTGCTCACTCAGGGTGTTGTTGGCTGCCTCAGTCCCAGTACTGCCCCGATGGGTGGGGGATGCTCTGACAGCGGAAAGGTAGGGTACTCGGAGGACTGAGAGGAGAGGCACCTAGCGGAAGCGAGGCAGAGCGGTCCCAGAAGGCTTTCCAGAAGGCCCGCCGCGGCGAGGGGTATACTGAAGTTAGCCAGGCAAAAGGGGAAGGGCCCGGGGCTTGAAGGGAGGCAGTGAAGTTGGAAGTGGAACCTTTGGGGAACTGGTCTGGCTGCAGGTACAGGACTGAGGCAGCCAGACCTTTTCTGGGGAAGTAGGGAACCAGGGAAGGTTCTCACGATTTAGAAAGACCTCGGTGATTGTGGTTGGACAGTGGTGTGGGGGTCCCCGGGCAGGGTGGGACGGAAGTGGGGGGCCTTGAGAGGAGGCACTGGCTATAGCTGAGGCCATGGATACGGGGACCTGGACTGAGGCGGGAGAGCCCCCTCCTCCTACCCCCACCCCCTGAGAAATGCTAACACCCACCCTCCTTCAAGTGCAGATGGAAGGAGGTACCTCTTCCAGGCCGCCATTCTCAAAGGACATATTCCTAGAGGCTGTGCAGAGCCTGGCATTCAGGGGCCAACATAGTAGGTACTATCAACTGACCCCGAGCTTCTCCGCTGTGCCTCTAGACCGCCCCTGCCCTTGGGCTGCTAACTTTCTTTCTTTAAAGAATAAATTTATTGTTTTCATTAGAAAAGCAACCGTACTACAATACAGAGAATTTGGAAATGAGCAGAACAAAGAGAAACCCAGCTCAGTCCCCGGCGAGGTCATTCCTCACCCCCACCTCCCGGCCCAATCCAGCCCCGCTCCGGGCGTGGCACCCTACAGCCTTCTTTTTCTGATGCAGGCTTATATTTTTGCCTCCCTGTAATCACAGTGTCTGGGCAGTTTTGAGCCCCGCCGGCCTCCTGCTTACTTTGTTGGGAGCTGGTTCCCCTGTGGCCTCGGGGTCTGGGCAGATCTCAGAGTTCATGTCTGTGGCTAGTCAGGGCAAGGGCTGGGACTGGTGCTGGGCGGAAGCTGCCGAACCACGCCCCAATGCCTTGCAGTGGGCCAGTGGACAAACATAATCCGCATGTCCTCTCTGTGTCCATGTGTCCAGACCAGAACCTCCCTAGGTGGCAGCACCTGTCCCTGGTGACCCCCACCTTCCGCCCACTGCGCTCTGTGGAGCTGGCTGGGCTCCACAGATCCAGACACTGCTCCGCGATCTCAGACAAGGTTCCTAACGTCTCTGGATCTCCGTCCCCTCGCCTGTACCCTGTACTGTTGTAGCAGTGAAACGATGACCGTCATTCCATCAGCATGTCCTTGCCCACTGTAAGTGCTCAAGAAGAAATCCTTGATATTATTGGACTTTCCCACTTTTCGCAAGGAGTTTCTGGGACCCGCTGTGGGGCTAGGGGCTGGGAACGGCAGAGGTGAGTACACCCTGACCCAGCCGGCCCCTGCAGAGCACCCAGTCTGGGGTAGAAAATGCCCAGGCACGTAGATCATTGTACCTGAGTGTGGTTGGCTCTGTAGCGCTGTATCGGACACAGGTGATGTCCTGACTCCATCACTTGTTAGCTGTGTGGCTTTGGGCAAGTTGGTCAACCTCTCTGAGCTGCAGTTTCCTCTTCTGTTCAATGCCTATCTGCCTGAGTCGTCGTCGTCGTGGGAAGATTCAGTGACATGATGCATGTGACACACGGTGCCTGGCACGTAGTAAGTGTTGAAACTGCCGTCTTACTATTGTTGTTGTTATTCCCGTATACAAGGTGCTGTTGGGAACACAGAGGAAGTGACTGACTGGGGGTTCAGGGAAAGCTCCGTAGAAGAGGGAACACTTGAGCTGGGTCTTGAAGGATGAGTAGAAGTTCACCAAGTGGGAAAGGACACTCTAGGTAAGGAGCCTGGGATTCCAGGGTAAACTCTGTCAATGAGGGTTTTGGGGGATCGAGGTATTGTGTTCACCCAAACGCCTTTGAATGCCCCCCTCACTGCCGCCGCAGAAGCCAGCAGGCTTGGCTGGGGCAGTGAAGGGCTCTGGGACCACCCCGGGGGGGATGAGCCCACCCACCTGTGTGATAGCATGCACCGTGTTCTGGTGGCTGTGCCTTCCTGCTCGTGGTGGTGGCTGTGTCCCCATCTGTCCATGTTTGGGACCTCAGGTCTGTGTCTGTCCTGTGCTGTCTGTCTGCATGTCCTCGTGGCCGTGTTTGTGTGGGGATCCAGGAAGCCATTCAGGCCACCCTGCGGGGAGCAGCCTGCCCACGCTTCCTCAGCCTCCAGCTCTGACCCGAGAGCAGGCTGGGTGCCTCTGCTGCCTTGGTCTCTCTCCCCCTGGCCCAGGTGCAGCCCCTGATGTTCCCTGCTGCCTCCCCTCCTGCCCTCTCCAGCTACATCTGCAAGCAGCAGTCAGAGGGGTCCTTCTGAATCACAAATTCTAGCCCACCATCTCCTACTCCAGACTCCAGGCCTAGGGTTCAGGAACCCATCTTCCAGGTCGCCCCTGGCTGCTGGCTCCAGCCTCGCCCGCAGCTCCTTGGACACTGCTGCTTTTCTCCTCCAGGCTTGTGCTCAAGCGGTTGCTTCTGCGGGAATGCTCCCTACTCTCTCTTTGCCTGCGAGCTCCCTCTCATCCTTTAGGACCCAAGGACGTCCTCCCTGAACCTCTCTGTCCAGGCTGGGTCAGGTCTCTGGTGCTGGGCTGCTCATTTCTTCCTTGGGGGCCAGAGCAAGTGACTTGCCCAAGATCACACAGCTGGTGAGATGGAGGCAAGTTTGGAGCACAGGGTGTTGGGCGTTGGGTTCTAAACGCAATGTCCCCTAGTCCAGGGGCAGTGACTGCAGCCGACAAGAGTGGGTGGGCCAGAGAGAGGTTTCAGAAATGGGATCCTCTGGGCGCGGCCAATGGTGGATCTGCGGTGGGGAGGGAGGGAAGGAGGGCAGAGCGGTGGTCCCTCCTGGGTCTGGTGGGTGCCTCTCGAAGATGGAGATACCTCGCCCAGCGCTGGGATAACAGTGGAGGTGCACGGCGTAGGGAAAGCCTGAGGCCAGCCAGGTCTGCCGAGTCTTGAGTGGCCCAGGTGGCAGCCGAGTGGAGGGACCCGGAGGGCTTGGCCTTGACCTTCAGCAAACTGGGCCGGAGAGGGAGCTAAGGGAGTTGGCTGGTGTTTAAAGTCGTATCTGATGGGCCACCCAGCCTATGAGGACAACCTGGGGAGAAAAAGCGTCTGTCGTCTCGGGGGTGCCCAGCCCACAGGGGTGGGGGGAGGGGGAGGACAGAGAGGAGGGCGACCCACAGTGGCAGGGAGGCCTGGAGAATGCGCCTCGCTGGTGGCCCGTCGACTGGCCAGATGAGGTCATTGGGCTAGTGGCTGGTCTCATAGGGGAGCTCCTTCTCGGGGGTCAGTGTCTGCTGCTTTTAGCTTGCGGCTCCTGGAAGCAGGGCTTGTGTTCCATCTGCCTTGGGTTCCCCAGCACTGGCCATTGATTGGGCCCAAAGGACACGCCCAAATGCAGGGATGGATGCATGCAAGGACGGACGGATGGGTGGGTGGGCCAGCTGCCCGTGTGACACTATTTTCGGAGCGAGCACTAAGGGTGGGTGTTTCATTGGTTCCAACAAAATGGTCACTTGTTAGTCCCACTGTGAGGCCCAGGTCTGCTGTCTTGGGGCCCAGAGCACAGAGAACCTTGGCTTCTGCCTGGGGTTCGAAACCCTGCCCAGCCTGCCACCTTGCCTACTGGCCTGGCAGCACCCCCACCACGGCTGTCTCTCTAGCATTCTATCCCGACGTCTTAGCACAGCGCTCGTGACCTTGCCGCTGTGTCTCCTCCCCTGCCCCCAATTCTCCCCCGAGGTGCCTGCTCACCTGCTTGGCTGGTACTGCTCTATCGGCCAGGAATGCCCTAATCACCTACCTGACCATAGCGCTGCCCTGTTTGAGCCCCAGCCTGGCCCTGGCTGCCTTCCCACCTCACTTTTTGCCATGGGCCACCCTGCCTGGCAGTGACTGACTGCAGAACCCACCTTCTCCCTGCAACTTGTAAAGATACTTCCTCCCCTCACAGGATGGTTGGGGGGCTGAAATGAGATGCTGCTTAGCAAGGGGTCTGACAGCATGAGCTCAGTAAATGCTCAGCCCCTGCCCCCTCACCTCCCCCTAGGAGGGATGTGCCAGGGCAGACCCACTTGCAGCATCACTAAATCGCTGAAGACCAGCCAGAGGAGGTGCAGAGAAACCAGGGAGGGTCGTGCAGAGCCCCCGCAGTGACCTATGGTGGGGGGGAAGAGGGGGCAGCTGTCTGACCAGGGGGGCTGATAGGGCCAGAGGGGGTGCTGTATCCCATCTGTGTGACCCTGGGCAAACCTCCCTCCTCGTCCCAGCTCCCATACTGGGGTAAGTCTTCTGGAAGCCTGGACATGGCATTGAACGGCAGAGGAGGAGGAGAGAGGATGGCATACCCAGAACTGTGAGCAGGAGCCAGTGCAGTGAGCAGGGCAGCCCGTCTCACCCCATTCACAGAGGAGGGAAACTGAGGCTGAATGCCAGTGCCCGGCATTCTGCTGCTCTCTCTGCGGCCTGGAGCAGGGTGCCCCTGTCTTCATACCCGCTTTCTCACTGTGAGATGGAAGGAAACATACGGCTCTAGCGTCAGAGACCCTGGGCAGGGACCAGTTTTGTCGAGAGGCTGCAGGGCTAGATGATCGGGTTGGGTTATGCTTAAGATTACTCTGAGCATGACGCCTTCGTTTGTCCATCTTGTCCCAGCATCTGTCCCAAGGACACTGAGACTGAGCAGGCAAGAGAGTCTCTAAAGCTCAGCCTCACTGGGACTGTCCCCCAGGGCCCCCTGCTCTCAGTCTGGGTCTCCTCCAGTTTTTCACTGTGGGACAGAGCAGTCGGGGTAAGTTCTGAGGCTGCTGGGCAAGTGGCAGCCATCGGGAGGGGTCACCCTGAGGCAGGGCACGCTCACAAGCCCACCATTGGCAGCTTGTGTCCTTGAATCTGGGCCGAGAAGACACTGACTTAGGAGTAGCCAGGTGCAGCCTAGAGTGGGGCTCTCAGTTCTCCGCATCCTTGCTGTGTGACCCTGAGCAAGTCACTTCCTCTCTCTGAATTCAACTTATTCCATCGTAAAGCACGGGCATAGGAGAGTGCCTGCCTCCCAGTATCTGTGTCCTGCACAAGGGCAGGCACTGGAAAAGCACTGAAGTCTCCTGATTCTTATTCTTCGGAGGCTTTTCTGAGAAAGGTCCCAAGGGCCTAGGCTGTCGGGGAGCGCTCCAGGCGGGAGGCCTTCTTGTGTTGAGTGGTCAGGGCCTCGAGGACATCCTTGGTGCTCGTGTCTGGTGGGATGGGACTATAGCCGGGCTATCCATCTGCCCCAGAAGTGGTATGTTCATTCTGCGCCTGACCACCACCAACTTCAGGAAGCCGCCCCCGTGTGGGGCAAGGGGTTTTGCATACAGATTACTGATTGATTTGCCTGTGAGAGTTTGCTCTACCCAGAACAGGGGTTAGGGTTTGCAAAACAAATTCCCCAGGGAACCAGCTTGACCAAACCCGATTTCTAGTCTGAATTCTGATTCCTCACCCTGTGGTCTATAGAGGGGTCTTCTCTCCTTCCTCCCAGCCTCTCAGATGCTTCACCGATAAGATGGGAGGCTAAGGGGACGTGCCTCCCATGCCTACTTTTCAAGTAAGGCTCACAGGACAGAATCCACAGACAAAGCTGCTTTTCTGAAAGTCTCTCCCGAAACTCTGCCTGGAATCAGGGGGAACCAGGGAAAAGAGGTCGGAGGCACTTACATTGGTCTTCCCTGTCACAGTCGACGATTCCACACCAGCAGCTTCTTCTGTGAGAGAGGAAGAGGGTTTAGAGGGAGCAAGACTTAATGGCTGGGTCTCCGTAAGTCGCTTTTGGATCTACCCCAGCGTTGCAGGCCAACCCTTGGGAAGGCTGAGCTAGCTCTGAGGGGCCATCTCTGACACCACCCTGGTTGTGAAGTCCCTCCGACTGCACAGGCCTGCCATGCAAGTTGTCCAAAGTCAAGGCCACAGGACATTATCACACCCTTTGCCACACACCTTTATTCAGGAGTCCCAAACTGCCCTTGCTTCAGGCATCCTCAGACATGCCCCTCCATCACCTTAAGCACAGTGTTCTAATGTACCTCCCTGCAGGGGAAAATGTCCTACCTGGCCAGGTGTGGTTCTTGAGATTCACTTTCCAGTGTCTTAGGTCCAAGGACAATGACCAGTTTGGAGCCTCTCTCAAGCCTCCTGCCAAACTGCCCTTCAGAGAGGCCGTGTCTGGTGACCCGGAGCTGCCTCAGCGTGGCCGCGAGGTTTCTGCACAGAGGAGCAGTGGCCAGGAGGGGAGTGGCCAGCAGGGGCGGGTGGTTGCCTCTGTGGCCATTTACAAAATTGCCTACAGGACTCCCCCGGTGGTCTTGTGTGGGAAGCTTTTGTGTGGAATTCCTGGGTCCATGGGGGTGGCCTTGTTACCTAGGGTCTTCCTGGGGATGAGGGTGGGGGCCGGGGGGTGCACCAGGCCCAGAGGTGACCTGTGACCCAGACCGGCGGCGGGAGACACTGGACTGCACCCGGTGGGACCTGGAGATGTGTTCCCTGGGCGGGGTGCGAGCCTGCTGCTGCGGGGCATGAATTGCCAGGCACTGACCCCAGTGGCGTGGGCATCGCAAATGGGAACCTACCCAGTTCGGTGGGGAGGGCTTTCCTCCCAGTGACAGCCTCTCTCTCTCTGCAGGATGGCCGAGCCACGATTTAACAACCCCTACTTCTGGCCCCCTCCTCCCACCATGCCCAGCCAGGTAAGACCCCCACTGGCAAGCGGTGCCTCCAAGCCTGCTCAGCCCTCTCCTATCGGAACTGCTTCCCGTTACCCCTGGTTTGGGCTTGCGGGTGGCCCAGTGAACGCATGGGGAGGGGCCAGTCCGGGCCCAAGCCCCCCTTCAGCCTCCCCCCAACTTCCTCTTCTCCTGCCTGCAGCTGGACAACCTGGTCCTGATTAACAAGATCAAGGAGCAGCTGATGGCGGAGAAGATCCGGCCACCGCACCTTCCACCCACGTCCGCGTCCTCCCAGCAGCCACTGCTGGTGCCTCCGGCGCCTGCCGAGAGCAGCCAGGCTGTCATGTCGCTGCCCAAGTTGCAGCAGGTGCCCGGGCTGCACCCTCAGGCCGTGCCGCAGCCCGATGTGGCCCTGCACGCGCGACCGGCCACCAGCACTGTCTCAGGTACCGCGGGAGGCCGGGACCCGCGGGCTGGGGCGGGACTGGCAGGATTCGGGCACAGCGGGGGGTAGGTGGGGTGGGTGCTCCGGGCGCACGTGGAGTGGGTGGGCCTGTATGGGAGGACTTGGGGGCGGATGGGACCGGCCAAGATGAGGGGCAGCTCAGCGGGGCCCTACCCAGACCTCTTCTGCTTGCCACCCTGCCCCGTGGGCGAGCCCCCGTGGGAATCGAGAAGCTGCCCAGACTGGGGAAGCCTGCGTGGGGCGGGGGTTCTGCAGGAGGAGGGGAGTGCAAGCAGAGGAGCGCCTGTGGGCATCGAGAGCTGGACACAGCCTCCTTGAGGGGGAGGCCGGACGGTCGTACCGGGGCGCTGCCTCCTGCAGAAGATCTGTTTACTGCTCCTGGCCACGCGGCGCCCGCTGAGCCCCAGGACCGTCCCGAGTCCCACAAATAGCACGTGACAGAGGAAGGGGCGCCCCGGGAACCGCGGTTCCGCAGTTGGTACAAGGCAGAGAGCGGCGGCCCTGTTTCAGAACCCGCGTCCCAACAGCCTTTTGCTGTGCGCCAGGCTGGACAGCAGCGGTTCTCAACCTGGGGGTCGCGACCCCTGGGAGGGTGTCGCCGACCCTTTCACAGGGGTCGCCTAATAAATCCTGCATGTCAGATATTTACATGACGATGCCTAACAGTTGCAAAATGACTGATGAAGTAGCTGGGGAACCGTATGAGAGGGTCGGGGCCCGAGGAAGGTGGAGGACCACTACTGTAGAGGAAGCAGCTCCAGGAGGCCTGGTGGCGCAGTGGTTAAGCGCTTGGCTGCTTGCTAACAAACAGGTCAGTGGTTGCCACCCACTGGGTGCTTCCCTGAGAGAAAGATGTGTGGTCTGCTTCTGTACAGATGACGGCCTCAGCCCCCCCCCCCCCCAGGGGCAGTTCTGCATCCTGCAGGTCACTGTGAGTCCAAATCGACCCCATGGTGGCTGCAGAACAAACATGGTGGCAGGAGACAATGGGGGCCTCAACGGGGCTGCCACTGACCGTGGGTGGCAGCAAGGAAAGGGAAAAATGGGCCCACCGGAGGGATACTGAGGCAGAAGAGTGGACTGGGCTTGAGTGGGAGGAGGAGAGGGAGGCAACCAGCTTTGTGGACTGAGCCACTGGGATGGGATCACGGGAGCGGGAAGTAGGCAAGGGACGCAGGGTTTGGGACTGGTGGGCATCCTGCAAGGCGTGCAGAGTGCACCTCTGGGCCTGATGGTTAGGCCTCCAGAAGCCACGGTGCCTGGGCCTTGGTTCCTTCCTCGACAGCCTCTCACCCGCCTCCTCACTGAGCTGCCCAAGAATTTATGGGGACTGGTGAGCCTCCCTCGGGTCCCAGCTGCACTCTGCACATTCCCGTTATAGTTTTATTAAATTCAGTTTTTCATTATCACAGTAATATTAAAAAAGTAATATAAGCATATTAAGGAAATTTGGGGGGGGGTGAGAGAAGCTGAGAAAGAAAGGAAAATAAAAATAAGAACCACTCATGGTCCCCAGCTCCTAACCCAGTAGTTTATGGTCCATTTTGGTACATTTATCCCCATCTTCACACACACACACACACACACACACACACACACACAAGCCTAATACCGAGCTGAGCTTTGCGGCAGGGCTCTCTGCAGGACTTTAACGGTAGGATTTCCTACTCACTATTTCCTCCCCAACAAGTGTTACGTTTTTATATTATTTATTAAGGTTAATACATAGATATCACAGGAAACTTAGAAATTGTTGACCGGCGGATAGGAAACAAAATTAGCCCTGGTCCTACTGTTGTCAGCATGTCTGTATGGTTTCTGAAGGTGCCATTGTGTTTTGTTCTCTGGTCACTGATATTTTAACAAAACTAGATGAACTCACCAGGCAAAATATTCAAATACTATAGAAGCATATGAAAATCCTCCTTTAACAAAACCATTAGCTTAGTGTGTCTCTTCTCAGATCTCCACATGTATTCACACACCCGGCTTCCAAAAATTTGTGGAAAAATGGAATGTAATGATGGCCTTTTCCTAGGAGCCTGTTGAAGCGCCCTTGGAGATCCCTGTGCGCTTCAAGGGTGTGTGTGAATAAATGGGTCCCTGCTGCTTGTGATTTCCTTTTTGTCGCTTGGCAGCACATGGTGAAATCCAGTCGCTTCACTGTGGCTGTAGCCATGCAGACCTCCGTGATGACCTTGGCCCACGTCTGTTTACGTGGCCCCTGTTGAGGCAGAGCCCTTGGGTGGCACAAACAGTTAAAACTCACGGACTCACTAAGAGATTGGTAGTTGGCAAACACACCGAGGCATGCAGGAAGAAAGGCCTGGCGAGCGGTTTCTGGAAGCTCACAGCCGTGGAAGTCTGGATTTCAGCCTTATCCTGCAGCACATGTGCTTGCCGGGTGTTGGAATTGGCAAGTGGGTTTTTATTTACGGAGGAAAAATGGGTGGGGCTCAATGTTGTCTGCTCATAGCTTGATCTGGGAGATCTCTGAACACGGTCTTTGTACTCATATGCGAATAGATAGATGGATAGATAGATAGATAGATAGATAGATAGATAGATAGATAGATAGACAGACAGACTAGGTTTCTAGAAATAGAATTCTCCTTCAAAAATGAGGAATATTTTCAATTTTGGTTGGCTACTTGGCTATTGACAAATTATGGAGCCTGGTGGCAGCATAGTGGCTTACACATTGGGCTGCTCACATGCAAGGTCAGCAGTTCGAAATCGCATGCTGCTCCGAGTGAGAAAGGTGAGGCTTTCTGTTCCTGTGAAGATTTACAGCCCCCTCCCCCACAGAGGACCGTTCTACCCAGCTGCTGTGAGGCTGAATCAATGCAGTGGCTCTGGAAATGCCGAATTGGCTATGTCAGAATTGACTTATGCAATGCTTTTTCTTTTTTGTATTTTTTTAAATCAGAAGATTGTATTGGGGGTTATTACTACTCTTACAACAATCCGTACAGCAATAGTATCAAGCGTATTTGTACTTATGTTACCATTCTTTTCTACACATTTACTTTCTATCAAACCCTTTGGTATCAGCTCCTCTTTTTCCCCTCCCCCCACTATGCTTGTTTTTTTTTTAATATATATAAATCATTTTATTGGGGGCTCTCACAGCTCTTACAACAAGCCATATATCAGTTGTATCAAGAATATGTGAACATATGTTAACATCATTATTTTCAAAACCTTTTCTTTCCACTTGAGCCCTGGGTGTCAGCACCTCTCCCCACCCCGCACCCCCCCCTGCAGGACCCCTGCAGTGCTTTTTCTTAAGGTTGCCCAAACTAACTACTCTTCTTGACGCCCACTAACCGTCTGATAGGGCTTCTTTGTCCAAAACACCTGCCTGTAGACTCTGCGGTAGTATCTCCTTCAGTGCCCAGAATGTTGTGGTTTTATTTTTAAAACATCGTTTCAAACTCATGCTTAGATAGCATTTCCAGTTTCTATCTACTTTTTTTCATATCAAGCCTGGTTCTGCTCCCCTCACTAAAAACAAACCCCTACAAACCCTTTTATTGCAGAAGAGGGGGGAAAATTAATTAAAAGGATCAGAAAACACAATTCAGAAAAAAACGAATTTAATTCCACCCCCATCAGGTTTTTCTGGAGGTCCTCTTAATTGTTTTATTTCCCCTCTGACAAGCATGCCTTTTTAAAAACCAAAAACAAAAAGCAGATAACCTTTTTAACGGGTGGCTGAAGAGAGGAGGTTGATCGCTATGTGCTAACGGCCTTGCCTAACTCGGATTTTGTCAGGTGTCTATTTGTTTCCCTAAGTAACACGGCAGCGAACATCTTTGCGCCCCCTTGTTTTCTGGGGTCTGAATGATTTCCCAGTGCCTCTGATGCGTGGATCTGTGCACCCCCACCGCATGTGGGGCACCTTCCACTAACCGCGTTCATGTAATCTCCCTGGGCAAGTGACAAGGGTGCCCGGGGCACACAGGTGGGTGGGTCTGGCGGGCACCCAGGGCCAAGGTGACCTCTCAGCTGCCTTCAGGCTGGCCTCCTCCCCTTGTGTCTCCGTAGGTCTGGGCCTCTCTTCCAGGACCCCAGCCGTGAGCACGTCCGAGTCGAACGCGGGCACGGGTACCAGCACCCCATCCACACCCACCACCACCAGCCAGAGCCGCCTCATCGCCTCGTCCCCCACCCTCATCTCAGGGATCACCAGCCCCCCCCTCCTGGACTCCATCAAGACAATCCAGGGCCATGGCCTGCTTGGCCCCCCCAAGTCCGAGCGCGGCCGCAAAAAGATCAAGGCGGAGAACCCGGGGGGCCCACCTGTCCTCGTCGTCCCCTACCCTATCTTGGCCTCGGGAGAAACCGCCAAGGAGGGCAAGACATACAGGTGGGGACGGGCACAAGAGCAGGGAGCGGGCGGTCATCCAACCCAGTAGTCAGACCCGGACGAGGGCCCTGGGCACGGGGGGTCGGGGCTCAGGTCTGGAGGAGCGGACTCTCCCGGGAACCTCCACTCAGAGCAACAGAGATAAGAGCTTGCCTCTTCCGAGTCCCGGGGTGGGGTGGGGGGGCAACGGGACTGGCGAGCATGCGCAGTGTTGATGCTGGGACAGCCCCCATCCTGGCCTGGGAGTGGGGTGAGCGGCTTTCCGCCTCCTGAAGTGTTCTCGACCCTGGCACCACCCCAGGAAGTTTACAGAATGCCAGCGCCAAGCTCCCAGGCCTCTGCCTCCACTGTTCCAGATGTAATTTGTCCAGAGGCTCCTAAGCGTCTGATTCAACGTTCCCCAAACCAGAACTTAACCAGGTGCCACCAAGTGGGTTGTAACTTAGGGCGACCCTTTGCGTTGCCTAGCAGAAGGTTTCCTAGGGTTTTCTTGGCGCTAAGCTTTATGGGAGGCAATTGCCAGGTCTTTATTCTGCGGCTGCTCCCCAGATGATTCTAACGAGCTGTCGGTTGAGAACCGCTGCCTAAGCGTGTTAGATGGCTCCACTCCTCCAGCCCCGGGGTGTGGTTTGACTGGGCAAATCTTCACCAGGATCTTGAGGCCTCTTCCCTAGTGAGGTGTAAACCTGTTCCCCCCCACCCCCAGGCATGTACCCCAGGTATGTCCCCAGGCATGAGAGTGTTCTGTAGTCTGCAGAGTGCCCAGGCTGGGAGCTGTCTCCGATCTTTCCCAGGCAGGCCTGGGTCCCTTTGGCCTCCACAAGAGAGAGATGTGCCCAGGTGCTAGGTCTCTGATGGGGGCAGGTAGAAGGTGTCCCCTGAGGTGTGCAGGCAGGAGGCAGGGCGGGATCCTACCGGCTGTGAACCTGCCTCTCCCCCCACAGGTGTAAGGTCTGCCCACTGACCTTCTTCACCAAGTCCGAGATGCAGATCCACTCCAAGTCGCACACAGAGGCCAAGCCCCACAAGTGCCCACACTGCTCCAAGTCCTTTGCCAATGCCTCCTACCTGGCCCAGCACCTGCGCATCCACCTGGGCGTCAAGCCCTACCACTGCTCCTACTGTGATAAGTCCTTCCGACAGCTTTCCCACCTCCAGCAGCACACCAGGTGAGTGGGCTGCCTGGCGCATCCTGGGAGGGGCGTGGGCCTTCTGTAGGTGCCCATTACACTCAGGGTCAAGCGGGACGTCTTTGCTTGGTGTCCGAGGTCCTTCATGCTCCCATGAACCTCCCGACTTCAGCCCTTGCTGTGACACCACCCTTCTGCTGCCAGCCACTTGAGGTCCCCTTGCCGTGCCCCATCCCTGAGTCCCACACCCCCTCTGCTAGCCACCCCCTTCGCTATTTCCATAGGCCCCATGGGTCCCCATCACAGCAGTGGTGGGCTGCCAGGTACTTACCAGGGGGCTTCCGAAAGGGTGTGGGAAAATGCCGTGGTCATTGATCCGTTTCTCCGTGAGCTTTTTGAAGCGCCCTTGTACTGATTATGATGAACCCTGGAAACTTTGGGGCCACGAGCTGTCCTTCTCCATCCCCAGTGTGTGAGACACGCTAGGCATCTAGGCGTGTGTGAAAATGTCTGTGGACTGAACGCGAGGGGACTTCCACTGTTTGCACAGACCTGCCAAAGCCTTCACGTGAGACTAGGTTACGGCATGTAATTCACAGAGCGGTGCTGTCTGCTGGAATCCCAGAGTGGCACATAGAAGGTAAAGCGCTCGGTCTGTCACCTTGTAAAAGGTGACAGGTTGGTGGCTGGAGTCTGCCCAGAGGCACCTAGGAAGAAAGGCTTGGTGATCCACTTTCCTGCGATCCCAGCCATTGACCACCCTGTGGACACAGTGCTGAGCTGCAGTGCGTGGGGTCGCCGTGAGTCGGACGGGCTGGGTAGCAGCTGGGCTTTGTCTTTGCTTTATCCTATTTGCTAGACATGAGCAGTGGACCAAAAGAAGCCTCACTCCGGCCTTCGAGTTGATTCTGCCTCCCAGTGACCCTGTAGGACAGAGTAGAACTGTCCTGTGAGCTTCCGAGACGAACTCTTTATGGGGGTAGAAAGCCTCCTCTTTCTCCCACAGAGCTGCTGGTGGTTTCAAACTGCTGACCTTATGGTTAGCAGCCCACTGCCTAACACCCCTTCAGCAGTGGGCAAAGCGGACGCACATCCTTGCCTCGGGTGGCTTACAGTCTAGTGTGGGACTGAGCACCGAGAACAGTAATCTACTCGCTAAACTTTTGTAAGGGCGTGCAGATTTCGGCTCGCCGAATAAAAATACCACAGGCACACACCGAAGCTTACCAAGAGGTCAGTTGCTGCGGTCAGTAGGGGAAGGGAGAAGTAGTGATTTTCTGACCCTGATGATCTATGTGTAAGCATTGATACATGCCGGCCAAGTCAGCCATTTCAAAATCAGGAATCAAGCTACCTTCCTCCCCCTCCCCCGCCACCCCCCGTGGTGATTTAGAACTTCCTGGCAAGAGCTCCAGGTTTGATATAGTTTGGGAACCCTGCGGGAGACGCGTGTTCCATTCCAGCCAGTGTCCTGACTGGAGGTTTGCGTGTTGCTCTGATGGTCAGTGAGATTTCCAGATTAAGATGGGCTAGGGAGAAGTCAGGGAAAGCATCCTAGATTGTAGCAGGCAGATCCACACCCCACCAGGGGGTTATTTCTTTATCCATTGTCTTTGCGTTATCCCAGCGTGCAAAATGCTGTGTCCCTTTCTCTGCCAACAGACAGGCTGCTCACGGAAGCTGCGGGGCCCCAGGTATCTGCCTGTGTTCTCACCCCAGGGCCTCCTGGGCCACAGGCTGGTTTCAACTATTTTCTGACGCTGCCATTCATTTCATTACAAACAAAACATGGCCAGTTTTCAGTACCAAAGTATGTGATGGATAAGGAAACTCCCCTCTGCTTGGGGAGGGGGGTCTCAACTAGACCCCCAGTTGCTAACTTTTTTCCTTCCGAGACCGGTTATGTTTATTCCACCACTTTTTGATCGTCACAGTGTTTATATTTTCTTACATTTCTGACATCAGGAACCTGGCACCATCCAGCTCACCCCTGCCAGGTGTGTGATCAGACAGCCTGTAATAAGAGGGGTACCTGCTTTGGAGGGGCATTCCCAGGTTTTGCAGTGTTTATGGACCAGATCTGAACCGCGTGGTGAGCATCGCAGGGCAATTCTGGGAGGACAGGGAGCCTCGCTCCTGATGTGAGGGACAGCCTAATTGAGACTTGGCTTCCAATGTGACATTTGTGACATGGTCATGGTTACAAAGTTGGTTGGCCCAATTATCTTTACTGTTAGGGAAGAGAAGAGATTCTTATTGAACCTGTTTACACAGGTAACCATTCATGAAAAGGAAAAGCGTCTCAGAGAAAGCCCCAGGAATATTTTTCTAGCAATTGTTCCGAGGAGTTTTGTAGGCCAGGTTGATTAAATCTATATTATTCTCAGTAGAATTATCCTTTTAAAGTTCCCGTGGTTGTTTATTGGTTGATAAATGCATTTAATGTTCATGGGTTGGTGCTTTTTGGTTTCTTTTTTCCACCTCCCTGAATTCTGAAGGGTCCGTTAAAACAAGGCCCCGTTTCAGGATAATTTTATCCCAGTTAGTAGGCCTAGCCCATACTACCACCTTTTTAAAAAAATACAAACTGAAAAATAGCAAAGCAGATGAATTGCCATCGAGTCAGGGCTGCCTCAGAGACCCGGTGGGTTCCGGAGACTAACGGTTAACGGGACAAGTTGGCTGGCTCTTCTGACACTCCATGGTCTCTTTAATGGTCTCCCCATCCTGTAATACCAGGGCCTCCAGGATCATGCCCGGCTTTGGCATGCACACGGTGATTGGACACCCTGTGGCTTGAGTCAGGTGCACTTTAGTTCTCAAATCTTGACATTTTTACATCTTTACTTTTTGAAGAGGTGTTTTTGCAGCCCATTTGCCCAGGGCAGTAAGTCATCTCGTCGTTTGACGCTGCTTCCACGAGGGCAGATTATGGATCCAGAGTATGAGATCCCTGACCGCTTCAGTGTTAGAGAGAGAGCAGAGGGATGCATCCAGTTCCCACATTCAGGGTGGAATCATGGGCAGTCGTTCCTGCCCTGCTTGCCTTGACTTAGTTGGTCCTCACTGACAAGGTTAGGTTGTCTCCTTCTGCACTAAAGACTCGTGGTCCTGCCTGGCCTCTGGCAGTGCCTGGTCATGGTGACCAAGTCACCTGGAAGCCTGCCCCAGGGGTTTGGCCCATGAAGTATGAAGAGCCACTGTATGGGCGACAGTCCTCCCCCGAGGCTGCCAGTCTCTTGATCTTTCTTTATGGAGACCCGAGCTCTGACCTGCAGCTCAAAGCAGAGCCTTGAGGTCAGTGTCAGGGGGTGCAGCCCTGTTGCGAGGCTAAATGACTCGTTCGCGGAACGGAGGCGCCCGGAGTCCCCTGGCAAGGTGTGAGGTTGGGTGAGGCAGCGAGGGCCCTGACTCCTCTGCAGTCTCTTCATTTATCCCACCAAGTGTGGGTTATAATTGTCACTAATTGACGAGGGTATTTTAAGGCAAGAACCAAAATCTTTTTAGAGAAACGTCTTGGTTGATACTTCCTCTACCCGTCTCTGTACTTGGAAACAAGTTGGCCTTTCTTCCTCTTTAAAAAGTGCCTGTCCCAGAACAGCCAAACCACTGCCGTGGAGTTGATTCCGACTGGATGGAATCTACAGAGTAGAGCTGCCCCTTAGGGGTTTTCCAAGACGGTCCAGCTTCATGGAAGCACACCGCTCATCTCTCTCCTGCCTAGCCTGCAGCACCGTGTGTGTGTGTGTGTGTGTGTGTGTGTGTGTGAGAGAGAGAGAGAGAGAGGCGGGGGGGGGGAGAGACAGGTAGCTCAGTGAGTAATGAATTGGGCTGCTAACCACAAGGTTAGAGACCATCGGCCACTCCTCGGAAGAAAGAGAGATGAGGCGTTCTGCTTCCGTAAAGATGTGCAGCTTCCCAAACCCAGGGAACAGCTCAGCTCGGCCTTACAGGGTCGCCGTGGTGGGAAGGAGTCTGGTTGGGAGATACACGTGCACTGCATGCGCACGAGAGGGCTGTCTACATACCTAGGTACGTCAATACACACACCCATGCTTGGCTGTGTGGTACCAGGGACTTGATTTCAGCCCACAGCATCCTCGGGAGACAGAGCAGGCCTGTTGCCTAGGGTCTCGATGAGAGCTGGTCACCATCTGCCCCAGGCCTGCTGGTTAACCCCTGCGCCACCAAGGCACCTGACTCACAAGGACCCCGCAGGGCAGAGGAAAACCACCCATAGGGTTCTCAAGACTGCCATTGGTATGGGAGCAGGCTGCCACATCTCAGGCCCACACTGTACTATTAGGATTGGGGGGCCAGCCCCCCACCGGTAGTCGTGGGTTCAATGAGCACAATTGTACGGTTGAGATATATAAACATTATATTAAGGTCATCGGGAGCAGGAGAGACATTGCAGTGATGGGATCAGACACACTTCATGGTAGCATTGCTCACCTCAGCCCTGCTAGATGGTCCACGTGGAGAGAGGGGGAGGGGAAGGAGGACAAGGGGAAAGGGAAACAGGAGGAGAGGGAGCGGAGGAGAAATGGGGAGAGACCAGCGAGAGAGGCCTCTATTGCTACCCCAGGATTACATACCTTTGGGGGGGGCGTGCAAGCCCACTCACTAATTACAGGTAAAGACATACAAAGGGGTTGCACTATGTTACCCAGCAGTGAGAGGGGGTGATCTAGGGGATCCACGCAATAGGAAGAGGAGGGATTGGGGGTACACACGTGGCAAGATGGGCTGATCCTAGAGTCAGGATGGCAGCTGGATCTCCAGAGGAACCATTAGCAGTAGGGTGTAAACCCCACCTACAGGAACTAATGGTGACAAGCTTCAGGGAGAGATAGTCCATTGTCCCCAGCAGCAGGGAGCAGGCCCACCCCTGTGGTGGGGGAGACAGCAGTCTCACAGCGACTGCCTTCAGGAAAGGTGTCTAAGCATCTGACCTCCCCCCACACCATGCTAGCTGGAGTTTGACCCTCCAACCTTTCTGTTAGGCTAAGCCACCTTTGCTTCTATGTCAGCGAGCACAGCCCCTTCCCTCCCGAGTGCATGCTTACACATATGTCACCAGACGGAGGCAGCTCCTCGCCTTTGGGAGTAGCTGCACGCCCGATGCGACAGCTCCCATGGAGCAGCCACCATCTAGTATTTCCTCATGCCATCCGCCCCTTTGTAAAGCCAGGATCACATCTTTTCAGGAGGCTGGCAGCCACCTGGACACGGCCAGAGCACGTGTGTGTAAACGACGCCCTGACAGCTCTGGTGTAACACAACGTCGGGCCAGGGTGGAGACCTGCAGGGTCAGAAAGAGCTGAGTGAGGAGCCGGTGAGCAGGCGCGGAGGCTCCGGGTGCCAGAATCGGCGTGCCAGTCACCTCAGTGCAGTTGAAAACAGACACAGTAGGGAAGAGTAATTATGAATTCATTTGCCCCCAATGCTGTTGGGCATGCTGTTTTTAGGCGTCCTCAAGTCAGCTCTGGCTCATAGCGACCCCTCTTGTAGGACACGACGGAGCCCTGCCCGGCCCCCGCCATCCTCGCGATCGTGGCTGTGTTTGAGCCATGGTTGCAGCCGGTCTGCTGTTCCAGCTTGTCAGGGGCCCTTTGGCGCTGCCCCTTTACTTGGCCAAGCGTGATATCCTTCTCCAGAGGCTAGTCCTTACGGGAATCATGTCCGAAGGAGGGGAGTTGACGCCTCGCCATCCTTGCCTCCAAGGAGCTTTCTGGCTGTCCGTCTTCCAAGACAGATGTGTTTGTCCTGCTGGCAGTCCGTCGCACTTTCAGTAATTTTCTCCAGCACAGTCATTCAGACACATCGACAACTCCCTGGTGTTCTTGATTCAGTGGCCAACCTTCAAGAGCATATGAGACAATTGAAAATACCATCGCTTGGGACAGGTGCGCTGTAGTCCTCAAATCATCCTCCCCATTCTTCAACACTTTAACGAGGCCTTGTGCCACAGATTCACCCAGTGCAATGTCTGTTCCTGTCGCTTAACTGCTGCTTCCAAAAACAGACTTAAAAAGAAAAACTGAAAACACAATAAAAAAAGAAACAGGTCTGTGTTAGTCCTGGTAGACTAGAGAAACAAATCCAGAGACACTTGTGTGTGTAAGAGAGAATTTTATGTCAAAGAGTAATTGCACAGTAAGAAAACATCCCAGCTTAGTCCAGATCGAGTCCGTAAGTCCGATACTGCCCTGTATGTCAATACTAGTCCTTAAATTCCTCTGTAGACTCACGCAGCCATGCAATGATGCTGAATGCAGGAAGATCACAGGCCAGTGGGTGCAAAGTCTTGTGAATCCAGTGATGGTGGAAGCATCTCAGCGCTGGCATGGGGCTCCCTGTAGCTCCTCTAGCTCCAGCGCTCTGGCTGCATCAGTGTGGCTCCTTGTGACTTGGCAGCAGGAAGACTAAGCAGAGAGTGCCTCCAGGGAGGAATACACAAGTTCCCAGAATCCTCAGAAGAATGTCATGTCCACACAGAGGCCTCATTGGCTATGGCCTGATTTACAGGTTAGGCTCCACCCCTTCGCAAGTTGACAGGAGATTATATAACTGCCACGAGGTCCTCTTGTTGACTGAGAAGCAGAGAGTCAGACCATAGAATCCATCCCATCTCCCCAATGCCAACTGGTGCTGACTGACCAAAGGAACAGAGTAAGCTTGTTTCGGAAGCACAGCCAGCCTCGGCCAAGTACGAGAGAATGGGGTCCAGGGCAGATTGGACAGGACTCGGCCCAGGAGCCTAGACTGATGCGGTCAGGCACCCTTTAGATGTGCTTCCGTGGGTCTGATGGGTTTGGGACATAAATGCCAGCCGCCTGTGCAGGGCTCTGGAAGTCCATCAGCCTTCAGAAGGATCCAAACCCAACCCACTGTCCTCAAGTCACTGCTGACTCAGGGTGGGCCTGTGGGTTTCCCAGACTGTACCCCTTCACTGCGGGAGGAGAAACTCCCTGCCTTTCTCCCGTGGAGCGGCTGGCGCTTCCGGCACGCCGACCTTGTACTTGGCAGCCCAGTGCACAACTACTGTGCCACCAGGGCTCCTTCAGAAGCACAGCGCTCGAGAGCAGACACCTCTAATGTTGATGGAGCAGAGAAACCGACGCCAACAGTCAGGGTCTCCGTGGCTGGAACGCAGCCCGGCGTCCCCCGACTGACAGACGTGTCAAGGTCATCCTGTATCAGCAGGCATCAGATTGCAGAAGGCCAGGCCAGCATGGTGTCATGAGGAAAGTCAAGGCTGGCTTTTCATTTGAGAACAAGAGGCGCTGGGCTGTTTACCCAGGATGCCTTGCTCTGGGTTTTGTTTCTCTCCCCGTCGCCGTGTGCTGTTGAGCCCACCAGCGACGCCCAGTGTGGCAGAGGAAGGTGCCGTTTGCTTCTTCGGTTATGGTGGCAACAACAGCAGGGGTGCGGTTCCTCGTCCCTGAGCTGCTGCATGCCTGACCCTGCAGGCTCCTCGTGGCCCAGGTGTTCAGGAAGCCCTCTGTCAGTGGGGTTTTCACCTCAACGCAGGGAGAGAGACGCGGGGGCGGGACGCCAGCGAGAATCGACTCAAAGGACGTTACCTGCCTTTCCAGCTCCCTTAGTGTTTCTTACAAAGCACCGGCTGATGCCGACAGTCAGGTCAGCAGCATGTGCTGGTCATTACCTGAGACGTACAGACATCACCAAGAAGAGTCAGTGCTATGCATTGATGTATGCATGTGGGAGAGGGGGCGGGGGGGGGCGGCAGTCCCCTCTTGCCGGCTGCCTGGACATGGCTGAGCTGAAGCAGGGGTGCATGTGCTCAGGGCCAAGGTGGGAGAGAAGGCAGCACCCACCTGACCCCACCCAGAGGGAGTGAGGGCAGGAGAGAATGGCGAAGACTCTGGTCACAGGCCGAGCGGGCCCAGGTGACCCTTAAGGTATTTTCTTAGCGACACTCAGTGGCCTAGGGCACTGCCCCCAAACCCAGCACACCCAGAAGCGCTCAGTTCCAGTTGGCCTGTCCTGCGTTGGCCTTTGCGCAGCATCCTGCACTTTGTGTCCCGGCCCTGGGCCCCATCTAGTCAAGGACACAACCCCATGGCGGGCCCCCAGAGACGCCAGTGTTCGGATGAAGTGTGTGCCGGCCTTGAGAGGGTGAGAAGGGGCCGGTGGGTATCTGAGGACACGTGGTGGTGAGGGCTGGACATGGTCGGTGGACCGGCAGTGGTTTGAGACCTACAGTCAGAACCAAAACTGTCTCCCGAAGTCCTTGTTGCACTGAACAGCCACGTCACCCCGTTGGTACAGACGTACTCCTGGAGCGTGCGGGGCTCTTTGGACGGTTGTACAAGGGAAACCAGGCTGACAGCAGCAGCTCTCCAACACAGAGGAGAAGACGGGGGTGGGGGGTGGGGGTGGGGAAGTCTTCAGTTAAAGGGACTGAAACCAGCGAGACTTGCTAAGACGTGAAGGACGCAGCCAGAGTCACCAGTCTGCACCTGTAGAAATTGTGGCCCGGGTGCATGTGTTGCGCTGTGTACTTTCACCAGAAGTCAAAAGAATCGGTTCTCAGGGACCAGGACACAGGGAGGGCACTTAAGGAGGAAGAAGTTGAGACTGGACCTCATGCTGAGGGCCCGGAGTGACCCGCTGAGGAATCGGACCTTCCCAGTGTTCGCAGTGGGCAGCCAACACCAGCGGCTGCTGGGCAGGAACGAGTGTTGTCTTACTATCATCCCGGGGTCCCTGAGTCCAGCACCGGGCCTGCCCAAGAGGCCCGTTGGCGAGGGGATGCTCGGTGGGCTGGGGCTGGAGCGGCCTGATCTGGATTCTTACTGCTCACTGGCAACTTCAGCAAGCAAAGCTCGGGCTTAGCTGGCATTTCACTGCCCGCGGGCAGCTGCCAAGTCAATTCAACTGACCGCGACGCTGGGCCCAACAGAAGAACACACTGCCCTGACCTGTGCCACGCTCCCCATGGTCCTGGTGAGCCTGTTGCTGCCACCGTGTCATTCCATCTGGTCAAGGGTCTTTTTCTCTGTCCCTCTGCCTGACCAAGCATGGAGTCCTTCTCCAGGGACTGGTCTGTCCTGAGAACGTGTCTAACATCTCGCCGGCCTCCCCTCTGCGGAGCACTCTGGCTGTGCGTCTTCCAAGACACATCTGTTTGTCGTTTGAGGAGTCCGTGGCCTTTTCAGTATTCTTCAGCAGCCCCATAGCCTTCCTTAGTCCCTGTCCAACGTCCGCATGCATGGGAGGCCACTGGAAATGCCATAGCTGGGGCCCCATGCACCCTAGCCCCACCCCCCAACCTTGTAACACAGAGCTCTCCTGCAGCGATTGACCCAAAGCAGCGCGTCGCTCCACCTCTCCATTGCTGCCCCATAAGCGTTGACCGTGAATCCGAGCAAGACTAAATCCGCGTACTGCGTGCATGTACTTGCCGCAGCAGAGGATGAGAGCCCAGCCAGAATGAGAGCCAGCCGCTTGCCGGTGAAGAAGGCGGCCGCGTGCGCCCAGCCCAAGTGCACCCCTGCAGTCTGACCACTTGCACGCAGGTGACCAGCATGAGCTGTAATGGCCGCCTTCAAGCCCGTTCCATTGTCCCCTTCTCAGTGAGACCCACCCTGAGCTCCTCCCTTCTCTCTGGGCCCTCACAAGGTCCCTCTCCTCGCTGCGTGTTTTCTCGGGGCGCACCCTGCCTGCTCTCTGAGGGCTGCGGGCTCGCTACTGCTCCTGAGTGTCCCCGAGGGGGTGCTTAGTCCGTTTCGTTCACTGTCAGGCCGTCAGTGTGGACAGAAGTTGGGGAGCAAACTGTGCTGGGAGCGTTGGCTGCGTGTTGGCTGGACGCCCTCCCTCCCGTGTGTTATCTGATAGCCTTGTACTTTCATCCCACTGTACAGATGAAGAAACTGAGGTTCAGCTAGTCACTAGGGGAGCTGACATGAGACCCCCAAGAGTAGGGGGTCTCCAAAGCGCCTTCTTGTTCCTCTCCCTGCCATGTTGGGGGTGGCAGTCGGGGCTCATGGGAAGGGGATGGTCTGAGTGTCGGGTCTGCACAAACGAGCTGGGGCCCTCACAGTCCACGGGAAATGGCTCCTTCTGTGGAAAGAGGCAGCCCTGGTGGGGCCCCACTTGTGTGCCAGCTGCTCCCCAAAGTTTGACACCACCTGCGGCTCCGTGAGAGATGGGATTTGCCCTCCCCTGAAGAGTTACAGCATCGGAGACTCACGGAGCGCTGGGGCGCCATGCAGGGAGTCGGCTCCATGGCAGGGTGCTTTGGTTCTGAAGGCAGCGTGGGCAGGGATGGCCAGACACCGCCGTGGGGCTGTGGACAGGCTTTCCCGAGGAGACAGGCAGAATGCAGTGAGAACAAGACTTCCATAGGGTCTGGAGGGTGGCCTCCAGGGACCAGGACCTCCTGGTCCCCAGCAGGCTGTGGTCCCTGGGGTGAGTGTGGGATAGAGGCCGGGGACTTGGGAGCCACAAGGGTGGCTGGCCTGGGGGTCTGCCAAGGCCCTCCACCTCACGGGGCTGCCCATTGCAGAATCCACACAGGCGACCGACCCTACAAGTGCCCACATCCTGGCTGCGAAAAGGCTTTCACTCAGCTCTCCAACCTCCAGGTGAGTATTGCCTGCCAGGCAGCCCACCTGGGGAAGGCGGCCCCGCCCCCACCCCAGGGGCAAGACAGGGCCGCGGCTTGCCTGTCTCTTGACCCCAGACTGTGATCCCCCAGTCTCACCAGCGCCAGCACAACAAGGACAAACCCTACAAGTGTCCCAACTGCTACCGGGCCTACTCGGACTCCGCCTCCCTGCAGATCCACCTGTCCGCCCACGCCATCAAGCACGCCAAGGCCTACTGCTGCAGCATGTGCGGGCGGGCCTACACCTCGGTGAGTGCGCCCACGGCCCCCCATTGTGCAGTCAGAACAGGAAGCCGCTGTGGCCTGGCTGCCACTTGAATGAGACTCCTGAACTCCCTGCCCCTTGCCTGCCCTGAGCCTGTGTTCCCAAGGAGCCGGGCGAGGCTAGTGAAAGTGCAACTCCCCTCGTGGCCACAAGATGGCACACGACTTGGTCCAGGACGGCCCCTCCATTCCCAGAAAAGGCCTTTCTGGGCTGCCATCCCATCCAGCTCTCCAGCTCCTAGCCCTGCTGGGAATTTCCCCAGGGGAGGCCTTATGGCAGCAGCGAGGGGTGCCAGGTGATTCATTCCTGCCTGTGCTTCTGGGTAGCAGACCGCCTCATATGCCCTCGCCTCAGGTCTTCACCCGTGAGAGGAAGGCAGTCAGTCGTCAACACCTAGGTGGTCTGTGACCAATAAGCCTTAGCTATCCCTGTGATCTAGGCGCCCTAGTGGCATCGTAGCTTACACAGTGGACTGCTAGCCATAAAGTCAGCAGTTCTAAACCACCAGCCACCCTGGGGAAGACAGATAAAAGGCTTTCTACTCCCATGAAGATTTACAGTCTCAGAAACCCACAGGGCTAGGTCCGCCCTTTCCTACAGGGTTGCCATGAGTAGGGATCCACTCACTGGCAGTGAGTGAGCTTATTACATTGATCTAAGGAGCCCCGCTGGTGTCGTGGATTATACACTGGGCTGCCAACTGGATGGCCTGCAGTTCAAACCCACGGGAGGCGGTGGGGGAGGGCCAAGGTGGGGAGTGAGAGCTGGGGGGGGGGTGAGGGTTGGGGTGGGGAGAGTGGAGGACAGATCTCCAGAAATCTTGAGTCAGAATGGACCAGCTTGTCACTGGGTGTGTACTGAGCACCTGTGTCTGGAACTTGGGAATCTCGAGGCTCCTGCAGACAGGGGGAGGTAAGTGTCTCCTGGAGGAGGCAGGTAGGTGGCAGGACCAGCTAGGAGGGAATGGAGAGCTACTAACGGCTGCCAAGCAGGGGTTCCCAACCTAAGCACTACCAACATGTGCACAGTGCCTCGTTTCAGGGGACTGGGCGAGGCAGGGGAGCGTCCCGTGTACTGAAGGCTATTCAGCAGCATTCTTGGCCTCCATCCACTCGATGCCAGTAGGAACCCTCCCAGCCGGGCCACTTGAACACGCCGCATTGCCAAGTGTCCCCTGGGAGGTCCGCAGTGATAAAGGGAGCATGAGCTGCAAGAACCGCAGCAGAGAAGCCAAAAGGTAGAGAAGGGCGGAAGCCCAGGTAGGTCATGCGAGGAGGCAGCCTTGAAGGATAATTGATCAGGTGAGGGGGAGGAAAAAAGAAAGCCCTTCCCCCAGCAGGGGAACTGGTATGTACAGGTAGCCTGAAGTGACTCACACTTTGTGTGTTTAGGGAACTGAAAGAACAAGGTGGGGCCCAGTCCTCAGGAAGGGGGGGCTGCCAGAGAGGGTGATTTTGGTGTGAATGGCAGGTGCGGTGGTCGGTATATTTGTCAGATGCCAACAGAGGCTTTTGCTGCTATATACATGTCATTTGTCCTTCTTTGGAGTTAAAGGGACAGAAGAGACTCGAGAGACTGAGAGGATGAACTGCCCCTTCCCAGGACCGCACGTTGTTCTGACTCTCACATTTGCCCGCAGGAGACCTACCTGATGAAGCACATGTCCAAACACACGGTGGTGGAGCACCTGGTGAGCCACCACTCGCCCCAGAGGACGGAGTCTCCTGGCATCCCAGTGCGAATCTCCCTCATCTGAGCCCACCCGCGCGCCGCCCAGCCCGCCGGCAGACGCAGACCCAGGCAGCACCAGGCCTCAGCTCCCTCTCGGGGCCTCCGGGACAGCCTCGCTCTCACCACCTCCCCGACCTTCCAGGAGGCCTGGGCCACAGCAGCCCCACGCGGCCCGGCTCCCTTGGGGCAGCCAGGCCGACCCGCAGATTCTGGACAGTTGTGGTGGCATCCAAAGACGATCTCCGAGCACTTTGAATCTCTGTTGAGTTTTCTTTTTCTTCCCCACCCTTCACTTTCTTCACTTTTTTTTTAAGTTTGTTTTGCAAGTGACAGGAAAAAAAAAAGATATTTATTGGCCAAGACGTTGGTGCTGCTAAGACCGAGAAATTAAAAGAATCGGACAAATAGACACAGAGAACCAGAGGGCAGCGTGGGACCTTCTCTTGCCACAGCCTCAAGTCTCGAGGGAAGGCTCAGGCCAGGTTTCTGGACTGCATAGGGGACCCCCAGGCAGGAAGGGCAAGACGTAGCTGGAGTGAGGGCCTCCACCCGAGTGCCCAGCTCAGCCCTCTCCAGTGGGGCCCTGGGTACCAGTGAGCAGAGGGGCGAGGCAGCCACCAGGCCTGCCCAGGCTTCAGGAGGTGGAAACCAGAGAGGGGACAGGCGAGCCGCAGGACCAAAGGGCGCAGCGGTGGGCTGGGCTGGGCTGGGCGGCAGGCCCAGGGAAGTGGCGTAGGGTGGGCTGGGTGAGGCCTGGCCCCCCGCTGCCTCGAAGACCACCCAGTCTACCTCGGTGCTGGCCAGGAAACCTATTGGCTACCTCTCCTGCCATCCCGGACTGTGGGCAGGGGGCAAGAGGGGGTGGGCCTGGGGCAGTAACCCCTGTCCAGAATTCTCTGTCCAGAATTTCCTCCCGATGGGGGTTGGGGGTCAGCCTTCCCTGGCCTGGAGGGGACCTCTCCAGCCCAGACCCTTGGTCCCTCAGCAGGGATGGGATCCTGGGGAGGAGGGTCCCAGGAACAGACTCTGCTCCCCTCCCCCACAGACACACCCCAATCTGAAAGCCATGCGTGTCCGTGTATATAGGAACCATGTACAGAGCCCGGAGAAGCCCCCCCTCCCACATACACACACACACCCCCAGGGGAAAAAAAAAAAAGAAGAAAGCTAGACAGAAACTCATCTATATATTCTGTATCCGGAGTTCCGTTTTGAATATTAGCCGTGTTATTTTTATACACTTTTTAAGCCTTAACTCGCCATTGATTTGCCAGTCTAACGTCTCCTGGGGTTTCTTCTCCCCTGGCGTGCTCTGCCCCACCCCGTCCCCTTTGTTTGACTTGCGTCGTCTGATACTCAGTATTGTAGCTTTTCGTCCGCATGTTACTACCCTGTAAATACGCTGTTACACATACCGTTAGCACCCCTTTGCTTTTTCCTATGGGACCTCCAGGCCACCATATCTAGAACTAGACCTTATTAAAAAAGAGAAAACAGTCGGTTGGCTTCTCAGTCTGCATCTTGGTGGCAGGGAGGGGAGGGGAGGTGCCCTCAGACAAGTCAGGAAAGAAGTTGGCATCATGTTTTGAAGAGGGGTTGGGGAGCAAAATATTAAAAAAAAAATCAAATGGGAGAAAACACTATAAAGGGGCAAGAAACCAAGGAATTACGAACCCTCTGCTCTTTGTATTTCTCTGTTGTGAATAAACTGTACCTGCACCCAGGTGGCAGTGGTGTGTGGCGTGCTCTGTGCGAGGGTAGGGCTGGGGGGCACCTTTCCACTGCTCCTCTCCCCTCCCCCGTCCCCCCAGACTCAGAGGAAGAAAGAAATAGCCCTCAGTTGTGGAACTGGTGCTGAGCTAAGCCCTGTATATTTGGTGTTGTGCAAGACCTCTGGGAAGTTCATAGCCAACCAAAGAGGTGATTCCATTGCCAGGAATCATGCCGTGATTAAGTGGCGGAGGCATATTTCACCCTAGGCCACCTGGTTCTGAAGACTGTTTAGATCATTGTGTTAGGCTGGGTCCTCAAGACCAGGTGTATAAAGAGAGCTTATATCAACGAAAATGGCTCACTCAGTTGTAGGAACAGTTAAGTCCAGTTCAAGTTCATGGGTCAGATGTTAAGCAGAAGGCTCCTCCTGATCCGTGAAGCAGGAAAACCATGGCTAGTGGATGGGAAGTCAGATAAATCTAAGGTCGGCAGTCCATTGATGGCTTCTGGGATTGGCCAATAGTATGGCAGCAGGTTGATGGATTACTTGCAGGCTGAAGGCCCAGCAGACGTGACAAGCTTTGACACAGTCTGTTTAAATAGGAGCAGTGCACACCCCCTAGGAATCTTTTCATTGCCTCAAGGCTCTGACCTGGTGTATGGGGCAGCACTCCATCACAACTGCTGACTGCTTGTAGTTGACGTTAGACCCAATCCTGGAGTTGAATAGATCACCTGTGTTAAGATCACAGGTGGATGACTGCCAAACTCCTGAGAATCCGGACCCAGCCAACCTATCAGACATCCTGGGTGCCTCCAGTTTGGTTTGCTTCCCTGCTCCCAGAAGGCCAGCCACATCCAGTTACCTGTACCCCCTTTGGGGGTCTATTAGGCATGCCCTGAATTGGAGAGGAGATTCCAGTAATTGGGACCCCCAATAAGGCTCTCTCTTACACATTTTCTCCATGGGGATCAATGTTTTGATTGAGAGGTGCGGACAGGGATCTCCAAAGGCTGACCTTCACTCTCAGATCATCTCTTGGTAGTCATCTACCACGTCTGCACTCCCTGCTGCTGAGGTGGCAATGAACCCTGTGAACAGTTACAGCTGCATCAGTTCCAGCAGAAAAACAAAGGTTGTTGGTGGGAGCAATGAAGGCTATGGGCTATGGCTGTGTGTTAGGCTGGGTTAACTAGAGAGACAAATCTAGGGAGACGCATGTATATAAAAGAGTAATAGTATATTAAGAAAACAGCCCAGTCCAGATCAAGTCCATACGTCCTGTATGCCCAATACCAGTCTATAAATTCTTCAGAGTCACACCACATGCAATGACGCCGAGTGCAGGGAGATCACAGTCCAGTGGGTGGAAAGCCTTGTGGATCCAGTGGCAGTGGAAGGATCTCAGGGCTGGTGTGGGTCTCCACGTGGCTCCTCCAGCTCCAGGGCTCTGGCTCCATCAGCGTAGCTCCACGTGACTCGACAACAGGAATGCCTTGCAGGGAGACCAGAGTTCTCAGGAGAAAGCCATGCCCACACAGAGGTCTCATTGGCTATGGCCTGATTGACCGGCTAGACTCCACCCCTTTTCAAGTTGACAGAAGATGATGTAACTGCCTTAGGGTGGGAGAGCCATATTGTCATCCACTGCATTGCCATGGGCCAATCCCCACCCATCATGACCCAATAGGACAGAGTAGAACTGTTCTTCTGGGTTTCCGAGATAATAACTCTTTATAGGAGCAAGCAGCCTCATCTTTCTCCCACAGAGCTGCTTCAGGGTTTGAACACCCTACCTTGCAGTTAGTAGCCCAACACTTAAGCTACACCACCAGGGCGCCTTCAGAAAAGGGTCAGGGAGATGGAAACATTGTCTTTGGACCTGTGCTATATTGAGGGAAGGGTGGGTCAGGGAACAATGGCTTCACATTCAGATACTTTTGTTTAATAAAGGTGGGTGTGATAGTTTGTAGCAATGTTTTTTGACTGGCCTTCATACCACAAGAAAAAGAGCATGCGCCACCCAGGACTGATGGCCCAGGGGCTCACCTTGGTGCTCTGAGCACTCACAGAACTTGGTGTCCAGACCTGGTTGAGAATGGTGGCAAGCCCATCCCACCCCGGGGTTTATGAATGGGACAGTGCAGGGGTGAGGCCAGGGCTCCACATCTCCAGCTCTCCCAGAGTCGGTGCCATCCTTGCCTTTCTGCAGGGGCAGCAGCTCCACACTCAACCCTTTCTCAGCCCTGGCGCATGAAGCGGGATAAAGGAGACAGCTGGAGGAGGTGGACAGCCAGTGGCCACCTCAGCTCTTGACTGCCAGTCTCCCTCCCTTGGCCAGGCTGAATAGTCTGTTGGTTGCTCACCTCAGTGAGTGAATGGGGTGCCCCTGGGCAGGGCCCTGGTGGCACAGTGGTCACACATCCTGCTGCTTCCCTCAAGGTCAGCTATTTGAAACCACCAGCCTCTCCAAGGGAGAAAGATGGGGCTCTCCACCCCAGTAAAGATGTACAGTCCTGGAAACCCGCAGGGGCAGCTCTACCCTGTGGGAAACAGATTTCTCCCAAGTTGTCTCTCCCAAATTTATCCCAAACTTAGCTGTTTGCTACACGTGGTAAATGACTATACACTTGGAGGTCAACAGAAGTAGGTCAGGGGTTATTCTCCCTAAGGGTTATCAGCCATCTAGACCAAGCAGACACCACTGTTTATCCCACAACAAGTAGGGCCCACTCCCTTCTGATGAGAATAGTAGTTGACTGTTTCCCTGAAGGAGAGCCCAGGGAGGTCAAGCCCACCCAAGGGTGACCAAGGTTAGGCTGCCATCATGAATCTAGGGTCTGCCCTTCTTGTCACATGTATACCCCTAGTCCCTCCCCTTCCTATCATATGTACACCCCTAGCTTATCCTCTTCCTGTGATGTGTATGCCTCTTGTACTGCCCCTTCCTATGATGTGTAGTTTCCTGTAACTATGCCCCTCTAAGTAGATATAAGCCTTGGCTAGCAATAAAGTTCGGCCCTGCTAGCTCTGGCCTACCTCACCTCGGCCCACAATATGCATGGACCTGGCTGGTAAGATCATGGCTATCCAGGAGGTGAGCATGTTACCATGAAATGTGTCTGACTTCTTTATTTTACTCTCTCTCCTATCTCATGCTCTATGACTTTATTATAATCTGTATATATCTCAACCATATAATTGTGCTTATATAACCCATGATTAGTTGTGAGGGGCTGGCCTTTCCTCCACAAATGGTGCCCAACACGGGGCATTAGGGAAAAAAACTTTTGGGTTATACCCTGTGTAACAATTGTATGGCTCCACTAGAATGTAGAGTGAATCAGAAAATTGTGTGAAGTGAGGATCCAGTGTGGGGATTGGCAGATAAGTAGTGGAAATAGTGAATGAGTATTTTAAAGAGGACAATGGGTCAAGGTAAAAGTAGACCTGAAGCATGGTACTACGCTCATCAACTTAATGAAAAGATAGGGCATAAAAGTAACAAAGATGCAATGTTTTTTAAAAGTAATTAAAAGGTATAATCCATGGTTCCCAGAGGAAGGAACTTTCGATCTAGACACCTGGAAGTCATTGTAAACTTAAAGAAAGTACACAGAGATGGGGAGGATATCCCTGTGGAGACATGGTCTCTGTGGGTTCAAGTTAAGATGGTTTTAGTATCTTTGCAGGAGGAAGAGAATGCAGATTATCAGTGCAGTGAGAATTATTGTGTCTATTCAAATCTAGAAGAGCAAGCTAAAGTCTCTTTGAATGAGTATGAATTAGGTGATGAAACTTTAGGTAAAACTGAAGAAGCAGGGATTAATTTTTATTTAAGGCCTCCGATTCTAAAGTAAACTTCATGGCCAAAGCCTATATGTCTTCGGGGGACTGCAGCAAGTTAGCGAGACCCCTCTGAAGAGACCCGAACTTAAATCTGGTGAGAGGCAGACAGAATGAGTATCAGGCAGATTTTAGACGGACCTGAGAAAACTAACCTGAGTCAGGAGCGGGCATCATAGGAAAAGCATCTGCTCCTCTGCTGGGATTTAGTGTGAGAAAGACCAGAAATTGAAAAACAAATAACCAGGCCAGCGATGGAAGTAGAGAGATTAGCTCGAAAGAAATGCAAAAAATGTTAACTAAGAGCTAACAGAGAAGATGAAGTTCGGAAGTGGAGCTTCAAGATACACCAGCTGAGAAAATACAAGCAAAGCGGCCAAGTATAGGAAAGCACCTTTACTTTCCAGGGTAGAAAGGGGGATTGCAGAAGAAGGAGATTTAGAATTTAGACTGTTTTATCTGTTAGAGTGGCTAACAGACAGCCTTAAGGGGAAACACCCACAAGAAATTCACAGTGCCTTCCCCTTTGAGTTGCTAAAGGGCCTCAAGCAGGCAGTCAATGATTATGGCCCAGACTCACCTCATGTAATTAGCATGATAAGGGTTTTAGCAGAGTCTGAGAACTGGACCCCTGCTGGCTGGAGAGTTGTGTCGAAAATTTGTCTTTACTTCAGAATTTTTACAATATCATATGTGGTGGGAGTTTACAGCCCATTCACAAGCTTGTAAGCATGCTGAGGATGGGATAGATTAAGTAATTCACCAATTGCTAGGGGATCAGAATTCTATCACAGTTGAGTCCCAGCTACAGTTTACTGAATAGACAATAGGACAGATACGTGAACTTTGCCTAAGGGCCTGGGGAAAGATAATTCCATCAGAGAAAGCAGAGTTACACGACTATAAGACAGTGGAATGACGAATCCTATGCTGACTTTGTGTCCCGACTGGAAGACTCTATTTCCAAATGTGTAAAAAATGTCCAGGCAATAAGAGACCTACTACATAAGCTATGTTATGATTTCTCTTAATAAACACTGTAAAAATGCCTTGCGTCCCTATAGGGAACAGGGCACGCTGTTAGATCATCTCAAGATATGCAGGGATGTAGAGACAGATGAATACAAGGCTGACCTCATGGCAGCTGCCTTGGCAAATTACACCAGACCTAAAGTGCTTTAGTTGTAGAAAGACAGGTCATCTTCAAAGAGAATGTAGGCAGCACAGACAAATCAATCTGACTGCACAGAGCAAGCTGTGGCCTGCACCAGAGCATGGGTCAGGGCCAGGGCCACAGAGTTCAGGTTTAAAAGAACCTGAACTTTGCCCCCACTATAGGAAGGGAGCTCATTGAGTGAGTCAATGTCACTGAAGATTCAACAGAAAAGAATTGCCATTAGCAACGGCTTTCTGGTCGGAAGATGAAGGAAAGGAGCTTGATTCAAGTCCTACCCAACCGAGGTCGGAAGGCAAAGCCTCTGCCTAGCCCAGCAAAAGAACTCTGATTGGCAGCAATCACAGGTACCCCCCAATCTCACAGCAAGAGACCAGATCTAACCAAGCCTGCAAAAGCCCAGCCTCTGTTCTCACTGCAGTGAGTTTGACTCACCAAGAAAAGGCTCAGCAACCCTCCCTGCAGTGTGTTGATTCTAAAAAGCAGGAGCCTCTTATTGAAAGAGTAATACAGTTTTTATCAGGAAGATTCAACCTAAGGACTCAAGGCATTAAAATTGATACTGGAGTTGATCAGAGTTGTGAGGAAATGCCAAAAGCTGTGATTAAAGCAGAAATTATTAAGAGCAGTAATTGGGGTCCGCTACCTGAAAGAACTATGGGACGTTTACTAGGAAAGTCTAATCTAAATTCTCAGGGTGTTCAGATTGTTGCTGGATTTATGAATCAGGATTACGAAGAAATTAAGGCAGTGAAAAAATCTGATATACCATGGTTTATAAAGGAAGATCGCTTAAGCCATTTTTTGCTTCCTTGCATTTCTAGAGAAAAAACCTTTACCTACAGAAAAGAGTATTTGAGAAGGCTCACCACCCTGTAACTCAAGGAGTCTTTCGGAATGCTGTTGTGGGAAAACAACAGTGGTCCCACACGGAATTAGAAATTGGAGGGAAAAGGTTTTTAAACTCTGGATATGGGGTCATTTCCTTAGGGCCTCAGACCCACCCACTAACTTCCTCTAAATCCAGCTTGGAAGGAATGAGAGAAGTTAATCAAGAAAGAATATTGAAGATTGTAAAACCCTACAGTGTGAAGAGCCTGAAAGGCAATGTGGCTTAATTGAAACTGTAATCTCATTGGTAAACTTAGAGAAAACATGCCTGCTTGGTAAGTTAGTTCAAGAACAGCTGAACACATTTAAGAATTTTTTTCAGTCTTTCAAATCATCCTGTGTGGTAAGAAGTAGTCACAATTAGTCAGCTCTCTTGATTATCTGAGAGCTGGGAGTGTATATGTACTTAACAATGAACTCTATCTAAGTAGTATTACTTGTTCAAAACCAAACAAGTTAGCTGAGATTTCCAGCAGTGCTTTAAAATTTGCATTGTGTGACAACTTTCATGTAGTCACTTTAACTAAAAAATTCCTCTCCTGACTAAAAGTTTGTAACAAAATTAGGGCAGATAAACACATTTTCACTTCTACAGAAAAAGCTGATCCTGGAAATCCCAGGAAGACGGGAATTGCGTTTGGGATCCAGATCCATTTGTCACCTGGAGAAAGGACTAAACATTTATGTTTTTGCAGAATAAAGCTGGTGGTCTCCCCTTAGTAGTACACAACCACGTTTGGAGAAAGATGGACAAGGAAGAGATGGAGAAGCCACCCAATTTTAATCATAATTCTTTTTCCAGATTGCTGACACCCTGAAGGGATGTTTGCTTATGTTTTCACAGGCAAAGGACATGGGTGGGTTTCTCTTCAGCCAAAGGCCCAGGAGACAGGAGGGAAGCTGATGCTATGACCTGACCCTGTCCTGTTACCGAAGTTATTCAAAACGTCAAGAAGACCTCGCAGATTCCTGAGAATGGCGATCGCTGACTACTGAGATATTTCTTCCATTGCTGATGCTGTCTAGGGACACTATGGGGCTCTATCATAACTGAACATTTTATACAGTAGTGACTGGGCTAGTACAACACACTGTTCTTTGCTAAGAGATCTAGATATTGAGCATATCAATTAGGGCTAAAATGTGATTGGAATATAACTGATTTCTGTGTAACCCCTTGCCTATATAATGTAACATATTGGGATTGGATTAGGAAACATTTGCAAGGGTTTAAGGGAAACATTTCATTAGATGTCGATCAGCTTAAAAAGGATATTTTCTATACATTCAAAGACAGGTTTGAGGCATCTCCTGGCTCTGATAAAATTAAGCAAATGGTGGGTGGCTTAGAAAGAGGCTGGACCCCATGCACTGGGTTCAAAGCATTTCACACAGCTTAAGTTCCAGTCTGACTGTGTTGTTTGTCACCATACTGATGCTCGCAGTCTCGTGTCGCTTCTATAGGAAGCTAAGAGATATGAAGAGAGACCATGTTGCCTCCGTGACACTATTAAATCTTAAACATAATACAGAAGGGGGAAATGTGGGAAACTAGCACTGAAGGAAATAAGACTGGGACTTAATCCCTGACTGGTATGGAGGGAATCTGGAAGACTAGAATTCCAAGGCTGGAAGACCGCCACTCTGGTAGTTGGAGATATAGTCCGAGTACATGTTCCTGCGGCTGTCTACCATTTCCAGTTTCTCCCTTAAAGCTGTGCTGCCTTAAAGTGAGCACATGGGTGATTCTATCCCTACAGACGGAGACATTCCCATTGGCTCTATTTTTTCCCACCAAGGCAGGTATCCAAATCCCTCTCATACCTTCCTCCAATAGCAGATAGGCATAGGGGGACTTTATCCCCCATGCCTGGATTCAAAAAGCTTGCCATAAGCCTGAGTTTTTAGCTTGGTTATATTAATTTGGTCATTAAATTTGCCTTGACAGCTTTCAATGTATAGAAAATAACCATGTAGCCACTGTGGCTCTTTTGAATTATATATATAAAACAAAAGGGGGAAATGTAGGAAACAGAAAGATTTCTCCCAAGTTGTCTCCCCCAAATTTATCCCAAACTTAGCTGCTTGCTACATGTGGCAAATGACTATACACTTGGAGGTCAACAGAAGTAGGTCAAGGGTTATTCTCCTTAAGGGTTATCAGCCATTTAGACCAAGCAGACACCACCGTTTATCCCACAAGTAGGACCCACTCACTTCTGATGAGGATAGTAGTTGACTATTTCCCTGAAGGAGAGCCCAGGGAGGTCAAGCCCACCCAAGGGTGACCAAGGTTAGGCTGCCATCATGAATCTAGGGTCTGCCCTTCTTGTCACATGTATACCCCTAGTCCCTCCCCTTCCTATCATGTGTACACCCCTACCTTATCCTCTTCCTGTGATGTGTATGCCTATTTTACTGCCCCTTCCTGTGATGTGTAGTTTCCTATAATCATGTCCCCCTAAGTAGATATAAGCCTTGGCTAGCAATAAAGTTCGGCCCTGCCAGCTCTCTGCCCCACCTCACCTTGGCCCACGTTGTGCATGGACCTGGCTGGTAAGATCATGGCCATCCAGGAGGTGAGCATGCTACTATGAAATGTGTCTGACTTCTTTATTTTACTCTCTCCTATCTCATGCTCCATGACTCTATTATCATCTGTATATATCTCACCTGTACAATTGTGCTTACTGAACCCGTGATTAGATGTGGGGGGCTGGCCTCTCCCCGACACCACCCTGCCTTATAGGGTAGCTTTGAGTTGAAATGACTTGATGGTCGTGAGGTCTGGGTTTTTGTTTCTGGCTTTGGTGCCAAGGGCACCAGAGTTTCTTTCAGCTCCCGGTGCCTGTAAAGTGGAAGAAACGATAGCAATGGATGGACTGGGCGGCTATAGGTTGTCTAGGGCTAGCTCAACTGAGTAGCCAAGTTGGATGGCTTAGAACTCTGCTTGCCATCGAGTCGATTTGGACCCACAAGGTTTCCCAGACTGTAACTCTTTATGGGAGTAGAAAGCCTCTGTATTTTCTCTCCGTTTTCAAGGCTGGATATCCACATCAGAGTGTCAGAAGCCCTTGGAAAAAAGTCACCAATCCCTGTGATCAAGAAAATGTGATTGGCGTAGGCCTGGAGTCCCAGCTCACCTGCAGTTCATCGCCAGAAGAACCCAGGAAAAGAGATGGGGGATCTTAGAACCAGCTCTGTGGACAGGTCTTATGTCCTCCTTGGAAACTGGCCTCCCATAGTCCTCTTGCCATGAGAGTTGAGGCTTTTGGCCCGCCCCCAGCTCCAGCCCCACCTGATTGGCCGAGGCAGGACACGTGACTCCGAGGGATTCCATTTACAGCCAGGACACTGCCAAGGGAGCCTTGGTGAGGGAGTGGTTAGGTTGGTGTTGGGTGGTGGCTCGCAAATTGTTTTGCCCCAGAGGAGATGGACAGCCAGTCTCAGACATCAATGGTTGCATGGTGCGCCCTGGGCAAGCTAGTTGACCTCGCTGTCCGAGTTCCTCTAAAATGGGGGAAACAATAGGTTTACAAGGTGGCTGAAGTCCTTTCTTAAGTTGTCCCAAACCCATCCAACCCCCTGCAGCCATATCGACCCCACACACAGAGCCTCTGTGGACAGAGCACGGCTGCTCCCTTGGAGCCCCTGGGATTAGTTTTTCTGCCGACAGACAGCCTCTTTTGCCTGCCAAGTTGCTGGTGGGTTTGAACCTTGAGGTTAGCAGCCCAATGCTTAACCCTAGAGTTGCCCTACCTATGGCTTCTTTGAACCCCACTCCCTCCTCAGGGAGGTGTGGCTAACAGCAGCAGGGGGCCACCCCCAGCTCCGGACGTGGTTACCCCAACCCTGTCGTTGACGCACCCAAAAAGGATCCGACCCTTCCTGGAGGTTCTCTTGCACCCCGCGCACTTGTTGGTAAAGGGCAGTGGGGAAGAGCGTGCAGGTGTCAAATTCTGGAGAACCCCAGCAACTCGTACAGGACGGTCATCAGAACCCGGCTTTCTGGATGAGAAAACAGAGCCCCATGGAAAAGCGGATTCCTGGGTCGGTGGACGGGGGCGAAGGCCAGTGTGCAGGCTGCAGGAGATGTTGGAGGTCTTGATCCCAGGAAAGGAAGGGCTGTAGGCACCCCACGGGTGCCTCGTTCCCATTTCTCACTCAGAACCTAAACGCCTTCTGGGTTTTGCCAACCTCGTTTAGGTCAGAGGCACTGGGGCGCTTTGCATTGCTGTTGAGCGGAGAGAATTCTACCTCGTGTTAGAAAGAACGGCATCGGCTTGTGACAAGGAGCAAATTGTCAGCAGCATCAGGGATGGACACTGTGACCTGGTATTACTGCCATACCTGCGAACAGTAGACATGCCAGGGTCCTGAGAACGGCACCCCAAGGACCCAGGCGGCCAGGAGTAGAAGGCCACATTCAGAGAGCCCCGTTCTCCCCATTGTCAGATGGTGGCTCGGAGGCTGCCGGTGACGGCTTTCCTGTTCCCTGGGCTGTGTCGTGGCACCCTGACGGCACAGTGGTTGCACGTTGAACTGCTAACTGCAAAGTCAGCAGTTTGAAACCACTAGCCAACTCCGAGGGAGAAAGACAAGGCTTTCTATACCCGTAAGGAGTGAACAGTGTCGGAAACTCAAAGGGGGCAATTCTACCCTGTCCTGTAGGGTTGCCGTGCGTCGGGACTGACGCAATGACAGGGTATGTGGTCTGGGCGTCTAGGAGGGCCTGGCGGGGTAGTGGTTGGGCGCTGGGGTGCCAGCCACAACGTGACTGCTTTCCTGTTTCCTGGCTGTCTCCAGGGGCGCCTGGGCGCAGAGTGCTTCCACATGGAACTCCTAACTGCAAAGTCAGCAGTTGGAAAGCAACAGCCAGTCCCGTGAGAGAAAACCAGAGCTTTTGTTTATTTGTTTGTTTGTTTGTTTTGAGTGTCTGCAGAAGGAAGCCACCTTTCCTGCAGAGCCGGCGGGCTGCACGCTCCCCTTGAGCCGGCTCTTCTCCATCTGTAGTGAAGAGTGTAGGGGCACCTGACCGCCAGCGAGCTATCCCCAGCACGTGATGCAACTAAGCTCCACCAGGCCTGAGGCCGGAAAATGCCCACCTGGACCTTGAGCCGATCGTCTAAAGAGAAAGGGTCATACAGATAATATTGCAATACATTATTTTAATTTTTGTGTCAGCTCTAATTCTTGATAGTGCGGTGTGTTAGGAGACCTGCTCCCTAATACACGTAGAATAGGCAGTGATGGGCAACGGGCAAGAACATGACCCCCAGGCTACTGCCTCATGCCCGGAGCTCCTTGGCCTGGCACCCCAGGCTAACTCTGTGTCCTCAGGCAGCGTGACTCTGGCTTTCAACCTCAGTCATCTTATCCCATAAAATCTGGCTCGGCAGGGGGAGGGTACTGGTTAAGTCTCCACAGAAATGGGAGCGTGAGTGCAGACCCACCACTGCGCCGAACCTTGAGGGCAACGTCACCACATGGAGCAACTCCTGAACAGGGAGGGCTACAGGGCTGGCCCAATCAGAGCCAAACTGACCCCTCCCTGAAGTATGTGCAACAGAGGACGACACTCAACCTACAGGTTGGAGAGGGGCCGGCTGGCCTGCCACGCCCACACGGAAGCAAACCAAGAAGGGAAAAGAGAGAGGGATGGACTAGACCCCGTACCAGAACACCACGCCCCAAGGACGGCCCTGCACGGAGCTGCTAAGGCACAGAGAGGACTGGAGGGCCAACAACAGCTCGAGACATGATGTCCCCTTGCTGGAGCACACCGAGACAGAGGACAATACTGGGGACACATGGCAGGGAGTCAGCCCAACCTGAACCCCCCACCGCAGGGCGAACCAAGAAGGGAACATAAGAGATCAGCAACGGGAGCAAAGCCATGCCAGAAAGCCTCTGAGAAGCCCCCAAATAGACTTTAGACTAGGAGGGCAGTTCCCAGAAACCCCCAGGACAGGGGGGAGAGAGTCATAAAGGTCATCCGACAGACTTGGAATGATGTAAGCTCTTTCAGGCTTTTTACTAGGTCTTTTCTCTGTCTTTTTATTCAATCTCTTGTTTTCTTTCTTGTTTTGTCTTCATTATTGTTGTTTTGCCTACTTACCGTATATAAAATAAGCATGGGAAGTAAGCCTGAGGAGAAAGCAATGGGACTTATGGTCCCAGAGGGACTTGGGGGAGAGGAGGAGATGGGGGAAGGCAGTGGTAAGCAAACAATGCCATAGACAGGGGAACAACTAGGGAATTAAAATCAACAATGAGGAGGATGTACAGATCCTGAGAGCAACAGCACTCTAGATCGGAGGCATTACTAAGAGGCACAAGAAGGGCGAGCATGATGGTGGGGCAGAAGAAAAGTAAAAGGAAACGAAAGATCTTGGAAGCAAAGCTATGGATAGAGGTATAAACATGGGTGTGTATATATATGTGTGACACTGTGCCCTGTGACGATAACAGGCAGCTCACTCTCCCGCCCGGTCAGGAATGGGTGCCCTGTAACAGTAACAGGCAGCTCACCCTCTCCACCCCCGTCAGAAATGGAAACATTTTAAAATTGCAGCCTGAAACAGGTGTAGCCCAGCCCAGGATGTTTACGCTCCAAGAAGCAGCCTAGCCTACCTACAGTATCGTTTGGCAGACCACTGGGGACAAACTGATCTTAAATGTAGAACTTACTTTGTTGGACTTAAAAACTGTTTTGTTTCACTTTTCTGAGAATGCTTTGCCAGTTTCACACAAGAACTTGCCTTCCCCCTCCCCTTGCTTGGCAAGACGCCCCACAAGGATGTATAATAACTTTCCTTTGAAGCTGTTCAGGGCTCTCCCCTTACAGACTGAGCCTGCCTCAGTTGCTGGTGAGGGCCCAGATTCGAATGTCTGAATAAAGCTTTACTGTTTCCATCTCTGTTTCAGTGAGTGGTCTGGGTGAGGGTCTCGCTCGCTAACAATATGTAAATATATCAATTCATAAAAATGGAGGTATTGACCTATGTATGTATATTTATATGGCAAGACATTGAGGAAGTGGATGGACTTTGAGTCTCTGCTCAAGTCCTCCCTCAACACAAGAACACTTTGTTCTAACAACATGCCATTCTGTGATGCTCACCCTCCATACACAATTGCTCTATGTCTAGAGTCAGACAAAATGGGTTCACAAACAAATGTGGTGAAGAAAGATGATGGCACCCAGCTATCAAAAGATATAATGCCTGGGGTCTTAAAGACTTGAAGTTAAACAAGAGGCCATCTAGCAGAGAAGCAACAAGCCTACATGGAAGAAGCACACCAATTTGTGGGATCATGAGGTATCAATGGGATCAGGTCACAAGCATCAGAAAACTCAAAATAAACACATATTGTTGAGAACGAGAGTGGGGAGGGTTGGAGCAGAAACCCCAAACCCATCTGTAGACAATAGGACATCCCCTCACAGAAGGGTCACAAGGAAGGGATGAGTCAACCAGGGCACAGTACAGCACTGATGAAACACACAATACTCTTCTGGTTCCTGGAGCCTTCCTCACCTCCCACTCATGACTCCAGTCCTACCTTTCACTGAGGGTTAGACCGGAGCGTGTACACAGGTACAGACAAGAGCTCATGACACACAGAGTCCAGGTCATAAGCCCCCGAGGAACAGAAATGGGATTAGCAATACCAGGAGGGTAGGGGGAAGGTGGGGAGAGGAAGGGGGAAGAAACTGAGGGGGAAGGGAGACAGCTATGGGCAAATAATAATTATCATTATTAAGGGATCATTAGGATTGGAGGGGGTTAGAATAGTAAAAAGAGCTGATACCAAGGGCTCAGATAGAAAGTAAATGTTTATTAAATAATGACAGCAACACATGTACAAATATGTTTGATACAATTGATGTACGGATTGATGTATAATCTTAAATACAAACAAACAAATGAACATATATTGTTGAGAGAAGGGGTCGGAGCAGAGACCCAAAACCCATCTGTAGACAATGGGACGTCCCCTCAGAGAAGGGTCATAAGAAAGGGATGAGTCAGCCAGGGCACACTATAGCACCGATGAACACACAATATTCCTCTGGTTCCCTGCATCAGGATCCCAGTCCTGCCTGTCCCTGTGGACTGGACCAGAACATGTACACAGGTACAGATAAGGGCTCGAGACACACAGTCCAGGTCAGATAAGGAGTACAGATACCAGGAAGGGAGGAGGAAGGAGGGACTGATCGCAATGATCAACACATAACATTCCCCGATTCCCCCACCCCCCCCTTGCCAGGGGGAATCAAGAACAGAAAATTCTAATTTATCAAGGGGTCGTTCACGAGGGTGGGAGTAGGCGGAGAGGAAGGCAAAAAAGGGGAGCTGATACCAAGGGCTCAAATTGAAAAGAAAATGTTTAGAAAATGATGATGGCAACCTATGTACATGTGGATTGTTATAAGAGCTGTGTGAGCCCCCAATAAAATGAGCTTAAAAAAATTTTTTAACAAACAAACGTGGCTTGGGAGGCCGCCGACGAGTTTCGCAAGACCGGCTGGGGAAGCACCCTTCTCGTGCCAAGTTGGGGAAGCGGCTCTTTCACTCTCACCAAGAAGCTGCCACGGGCCAGGGTTCTGCCTCCCCGTCCCGCCCCGCCCGCCACGGGCAGGGGTAGGCTCTCTCCATGCAGTCTCTGCTCTGTCCCTCCTGCCATGCTGTCCCCAAGTACCATGCTGCTTTCTAACGGCCTCCCACCGGCTTTGGGTCTCCTTTCCCTGCTGTTCCCGGGCCCCAGTGTCCACCGTGCCCTCGGGATGCGGCTGGACCAGGGCTGGCGGGTCCCAGGGCCGCCTGGGCTCCGATCCCTAGGTGCGCACCATGGCGTATTCCTTGGGCGCCCAGAGCAGGCGTGGGCTGTGGATCTCGGTCCGCTGGCCGAGCTCCGGGCTCCAGCAGAACTCGGGCGACAGCACCTTGGTGGGCTTGTGCAGCCAGAAGTACCTGTTGAGATGGCTCTCGTCGTGCCAGCGCGCCTCCAGGCCGCGCGCGCGGTCCTGCTGCATGGTCTGCGCGCAGTGCCAGGTCAGGGCGCGCAGCGCCGCCACGCTGCCCCCGAACAGGGCGGCGTGGTAGTAGAAGTCGCCCTCGTGGTGGGTCAGCGCGGCGGCCGAGCGCGGGTTGCGCTCGAAGGGCAGCAGCCTCCGCGGCCAGTGGTAGTGCCAGGCGTGCAGCTGCGCCACCAACTCGGCCAGCACCTCGGGCCCGAAGGTGCCCAGGAAGTGCTGGTCCACGTCCATGCAGAACACGAAGTCCGCCTCCCGGCCCAGCCGGCCGCCCAGTGCCTCGTGCAACGTGCTCATGCGCTGCATGGACACGTCCTGCCAGCGCTGCTCGCGCTCCACGCGCTCCACCCGCAGCCGGCGCCCGGGGCCCAGCGCCACGCGCGGCACGGCCTGCGGGCGCTCAGTGAACACATAGTACACCACGCGCTGGCCCACCATGAAGTGCTGCTCGGCAGTCTCCAGGAAGCGTGCCAGGTACTTCTCCAGGTACCTGCGGTTGGGGGGTGGGGGGAGGGAATGGGACGCTCAACCAGTTATTCCCGGCTCTAGCCCTTTGCCACAACTCAGCCCTTGCCCTACCACCTCAGCCCCTGGAGCGCACCCATCCTATTCCTGAGCACCAGCCCCGTACTCCTGGCCCCCTTCCGCGGGTACCGTCGACCATCCTTGTCCCCTCTGAACCCTCTGATCCGTTACACCGCCGTAGTATCCGTCACCCCTCATCTCTTCACTTCTTCCTACCCAGCATGGACTCCCCAGTCTGTGGCCCTCTGACCACCGTGCACCTGCCCCTGCAACGCTGACCTCGAATGGGCGTTGCTCATACCAGGCCTGTCCTTCTATCTGTCCAGTGGCTTTCCCTTCTCATGACACTCTCCTGACTCTTATCATTTCCTCTCACAAGCCCACCCTTGCCTCCAGATGGACCAGCTCCATCACCTAGGCCATTTCCTCCTAGGACATGGTTCTGACCCGCTGGCTGCCTGTGCTGGCCCGCTTAGCAGTGTTGATGTCCAGGGAGAGAGGTGGGTGGTCCTGCCTTCACCCTGGGAGTCTGGGACAAGGGGTGCTGTCGTCGCCTCCCACTTCCCCTTGGAATTCCACGCACATGGGAACAGGGTAGCCCCACTCTTCTCCCCCTTCCTGGTTAGCACCCACGGTACTCCAGGACTTACTTGCCCACAGCAAAGACGGTCAGTCCAATGGTCAGGTTCTGCCGTTCAGCCATTTCCTTGGCTATGGCTGAGTCAAAGGTGCCATCCCAAAGAATGAGGGCCCCCCAGGAGGTGCAGGTCAGGACGTCAGGCCGGGCGCTGGCCAAGGCAGGGATAGAGAGACAGGTTTATCCATCTGCCCACTTGGTGCTTGCTCACTGCCTCCTCCCCCATTCTGGGGCCTGGTAACCCACAGATGAATCAGACCCAGTCTTTGTCCTGAGGAGCCCCAATAAAGAACAGACACAGACAGGAGACTGGAGGTGTGGGCGGAGAGGATGCTAACCCCTCGGCTCTGCCCTGATGGCATGGGACACTGGCATGGAGCTGTGTTGGGTAGTGAGTGTTCTGGGAGAGGGAGGGGTGCAGACTCCTTACCTGAGACTCAGGGGACCCGTGAAGTTGTCTCTCAGCAGGGCCATTTGGGCCTTGGGGCAGGCACCCATGGAGATGAAGACCTCCAGGTCCCTGAGGGGGCGAGGGGTGGGGGTGGGATACTGTGGTAAACCAGTCTGCCTCAAAAGCCCCCTTGACTTTGCTCCTTCCAAGGAGGGAGAGCCCACAGGGACCATGGCTCTGGTTCCAGGTGTCCACCCACCACCCCTTCCCTCGGGAAGGCGCTTAGCAAGTCCATCTGTAGGGTCTCATCCTGACGGTTCCCCTGGAGTAGTGGGGAGGGCCTTGTACCTGACCGAAGTAAACTTGTAGTGGAACAGGCTGAGGATGGCCAGGGAAAAGAGGAGCAGCCACAGGAAGAGTCTCCTCCAGGTCCTGGGAGGAAGGGTGTCATCAGTACTCATTGGCACTGCATTCCCCTCCCCCCCTTTGCAACAAGAGCACCCGTTCTTTCTGTGGCATTCAAAGGAGCAAAGGGCGCAGCGAGTGAAAATCGGCCCTGTGCCCAGCTACCCAGTCCTCCGCGTGGAGGCAAACCAGTGCCACCAGTTTCTAGGACGTCCTTTCAGGGATGGATGGATGAGGGCCACTGCCATTGAGCCGGTTCCCTCGCATAGCCAGTCTGCAGGACAGAGCAGAATGCCCCGGGGTTTCAGAGACTGAAACTCTTTGCCGGTGTGGATAGTCCCACCTTTCTCCCTCAGAGCGACGATGAGCAGCTGGAAATGCATCCCAGCACGGCCCCAGGGCTCCGCAGCCAGTGCTGATCCAGGCAAATATATACATAGGCACGCTCTCTTCCGCTCCCCTGCCCATAAAGGGCGCACAGTGGGCTTGCTCGTGGGGAGCTTGTGCTTCTCGGGGAGCACTGGATCTCCCAGGTGACTGCCTCTCCACACCTAAAGAGCTGACTGATAGAGCATCTTGGCTCTTTGTTTCCCAGCTAACGAGCTAACCGGTCAACTTGGCCTGAGAGTATGTTTCTAGCCCGTAGACTGAGGGCAGGCGTAAGGGGTGGCAACAGTAGGACTCGAATGCTTAGCCTGGGTGGACGGTAGGACTGACGTTGGACAGAAGAGGTTGAGGGGAGTTTGTGGCTTGGTGGCTGGAAGTTGGGAGCTATCTGAGACTTAGAGCTGAGTTCCTGGGCTGTGTGGAAGGATGGCTGTGCTCAGAACTCACATGCCTGGTGGCTCGCACCCTTCCAACTTCACTTCTACATATCCTTCCCAATCTGGGACCCAAGCCTGCCTGCATCACTCTCTTTGCCCTGCCTTTTCTCCTACCCCGCCTCCGCCCCTTTGACCATTCCTCGCAATGCTATCTAGGAAATAGGTCAGAGTCTATAGGCCTGCGGTTGTGAGTTGGCTGAGCCGCCCTCTCTCGCCTCCTCCAATTACTCTGGGTGAGTGTTGACTTGACCTCTGTGGTCTCACACCCTTCTCTTCCTCTCTTTGGCTCCACTGTGTTCATGGCTCATCTTTCCCTCCTCTCTGTCACCCCTGCTTGGCCACCAGAGTCCTCTCAAAACATCCCAGCCTGCCTCAGCAGCTTTCACACAATGGGCATGAGCGACTAAGTTCCCCAAGAAGAAACAGGACATGGACAAGTTCATGTGCACGAGGGGCAACAAAGTTTTGAGCAGCATTCTGTGAAAAGACCAGATTTCCCAGGGAACTTCCGGGAGCCCCTTCATACATAGACTAGCACTTGGAAAAAATTTCAACTTCACTATTCAAGGACATGCAAATCTGAGGAGGGTGGTATGATTTACCAATAAAATGAGCACTTAAAAAAATAAATGAAAATAGCCAAGCTGCGAGAAGGTTCTTTGTGCTTGCTGCTGGGAATGAGAATCATGCCAGCATTTTTTGGGAAAGGACCTAGCTACAGGATTCGAGAGCTTTCAATATTCACGGCCTCGGATCCTCTAACCCTCACAACCTGGAGTCTGTTCAAAAGACACAAACTTCAGTAATGGCAACGTCGCTGCAGCAAAGGGGCTCACCATCGTGTTGCAGTCAACGCGTTTTACATGCTTGGTGGACACGAACACATTATCAAGCTCTGTGCAAGGTCGGGAGTTTAGAGGTGAATGGTACATAGACACCGTCTTCAGGAATAGAGTCATGAAGATGTGTGTGTGTGTGTGTGTGTGTGTGTGTATGGGGGCGTGGAGTAGAGAGTGGGCCAGATGACAGGCAGAAAGCAGGTACGTAAAGCTCCGTGCATGCTTGGATTATAGTAGAGACACAAGGTGCACTGAGGGGCAAGTCAATGGGGAGGGGGAGACGGTGTGTGTGCCCGAACCTTGACAGGAAAGCTCCCGGGAGGAGAAGACCTCTAAACTAGGACCGGAAGAATTAGAAGCTAGACACAGAAGGCCGAGCTTGCAAGGGTAGGAAGTCCACAAAAGGGAAACAGCAATGTGCACAGCTAGGCAGTACGGGACACCTTGGAATGTCCCTGAACGTGCAGGGCACGCTGTCGGGGTACAGCGTGTTTACCTGCAGCATGCAGATATGGCTGAAGATGCAGGACCAGGGCCAGGTAAATAAGGACATGCATTCCAAGCTAAGGCCTTGAGGGCCGTGGGGAAATCAGGAGAGGTCTTTCTATCAGAGAGTAATATGGTTATATTTTTATTAAAAACCAGGCATCCCAGCTGATCTTGTGAGGCTAGGCATGGTGGGCATGAGGGCAGGGTTACAGGTGGGAAGGCAATTTGGAGGTCAGGGAATCAATGGCGCAGGAACCAGGGTGTTGGTAGTGGGGAAGAGTAGATAGCAAAGGGTGATAAGGAGGTGGAATGGGCAGGATTGGTCCTTAATTACAGGGTCAGAGGTAGGTTCTGGGAGAGCAGGAGATGCCTGAGTGTGCTGGGAGGTTCAGTAGAGGGCTCTGCGATCCACCAGGAGGGCATAGTCATCACGGGGAGGGGGGATTGATTTGAGAAAGCGAGCACAGAGAGGACCCAGGGATGGTTGAAACAGGAATAGACTGAAGGGAAGATAAGATTCTCGGTGGGCAGAGGAGTGGTGACAGGTATAGAAGTAGGGGCATGGAGAGGAGCTGCTTCTTTCTAGAAGTCTGGCTATAGGGAGCATGCGGCCGGATAGCTAGAGGAGAAAGAGGGGTCGGGATTGATGGGGGCATTTGCTTCTTTGTTTTCTCTTACATAAGGGAGACCGAGTGCGGCGCACTGCTGACTGGATGGCACCCAGCCAGAGGAGCTTGAAGTCACAGGGAGAGGCATTGTAAATGCAAAAGGCCAGCTGAGTGGGGTTGGCTAAATAAATGAAGTGTCTGCAGTACCATGGAAAAATGGTTAATAGACAGGTCTGAGGGGAAGAAAGCACAGTGGTGGGGGTGGGGGGTAATGGGGAGATGATGTCAAGGAGCCCATGTAGAAAAAGATTGTCTGGGAACCTGACTGTGGTAGCAATTGTACAATTCTACTTGACGCGATTGAGCTATGGAATGATATGTGCATTAAATCCCAATGAAAAACAAAGCAAAACTCAAAATCACATAAGAGATCAGGCTTACTGATTGAAGAAAGACAGGTGGGACCCCAAGACTGTGGCCCTCAGTTAACCTTCAGGTTGGGAACTGAATCTACTACGTGATAGAATAATCAATCGTTTAAGATCAAAAGCACAGCATTTCCCCAAGGAAGGAGTTGGATAAAGAGGAATGAAAACAGCAAATCCCAGGAGGAAGCAGAATAAATGATGGTACATTAAGGGAACTGCAATGAAGGAGTTAAAACAAAATTAGTATAAATTGCTGAATTTCAAGTTGATGTTCTGCTCTGTAAACGTTCACCTAATTTGCAAGAAAAAATTAATGAAAAAAAGACAGGAATGAAAGAAAAGACCAAAGTGGGTGACAGAAGATCAGAGACTCTGAAACTTCCTCTTAAATGTTGAATAGTTAAAGCAAATGGGAGATTTTATGAAGTAAAGAGCTAAACAGAGAATGTCAAAGGGCAGCTCAAGAAAAAAGGAAAGCAATGTGCAAAGAACTGGAGCCAGAGAGCCAACAAGGGATGTGTTTCAGCGTATTCCAAGTGGAAAGGAGCCCAGATATTGACACACAGCCAGAGTTCCCCAATAGCAGGACAACACAGTGTACACACGCAGTGTGTGTGAGTGTGTGTGTGAGTGTGTGTGTGTGAGTGTGTGTGTGAGTGTGTGTGCGTGTGTGTGTGTGTGTGTGAGTGTGTGTGAGTGTGTGTGTGTGTGTGTGTGTGTGTGTGCGTGCGTGTGTGTGTGTGGAGGCGGGGGGGGGGGGGGGGGCGGGGGAGGGAGGACGGGACTCAACAGACATAACTAAAGAAGAAAAGATCAGGTCATTAAGAAACCAGCAACCAAGAAAAGCCCAGGAGCAGATGGTTTTGTTAGGTAGCTTAGCCTAGGGAACTGGGAAGTCCATTTCTGCATGCCCAGGAGAGCCAGCATAGGACAAAGCTGTCGGATGGGCGTTACACCTGTAGCAGCCCACCTGGGCCAGGTGACTGCAATTCAGCCAATGGAAGCCACCTGGGGTCGTTCACCACGCCTCCCCCGGGAACCCTTAAGAAGGCAGGAACCCAGAGGGAGAGGGTCTTGCTTGGGTGGTCTGGTCGTCTTCTTGGGAGGAGAGAGATCCTTGCGTGACCTGGGGCAGTCTCTGCCAGGCCGCATGGTCAGAGGAATCCTATGGGTGCCGCGTAAAACCTGAAGCTTCTTTTAACTCTCATTAAATTCACTTGGATCACGAGCCTGGCTTCGGCGTGAAATCTTTCTCGCACGGAGCCAAGGACCGAGGCTGGAATCTAGTACCAGAGAGAGAGACCTTACAGTTTCACAGGGGAATTCTACCAACTAGTCAAAGAAGAGCTGACACCAATCCTACACACTCTTCCAGAACACAGAAAAAGACAATAAAGTCCCAAACTCATACCATGAAGCCAGCATAACACTGATACCCAAACCAGGTAAAGACCCCACAATGCTTGAAATTTTTATTTTATATAAATAAATTATAGACCAATTATATACCAATATCCCTCATGGACATAGATGCTAAAATCCTCAAAATCCTGGCCAATAGACTACAACAACATATCAAAATAAAATAATTCCGCATGACCAAGTAGGATTCATTCCGGGTATGCAGGGATGGTTCACTACTCAAAAAGTAATCAATGTAATCCATGACATAAATGAGGCAAGAAATAAAAAACACATGGTCATATCAATAGATGCAGAAAAGGCATTTGACAATATTCAACACCCATTTCTTGTGGGAAACAGAAAGTTTTCTCCCAAGTGGTCTCCCCAAACATATGCCAAACCTAGCTGCTTGCTACACATGGTGAATGACTATACACTTGGAGGTTAACAGAAGTATGTCAGGGGTTACTCTCCCTAAAGGTTATCAGTCATCCAGAGCAATCAGACTGTATAGTCTGTCCCACCCTAAGTGGGGCCCACTCCCTTCTGATAAGGATAGTAATAGATTGTTTCCTTGTAGGAGAGCCCAGGGAGGTCAAGCCCACCCAAGGGTGACCAAGGTAAGGCTGCCATCATGAATCTAGGGTCATCTCTTCCTGTCACAGGTATATCCCTCGTCCCTCCCCTTCCTATCATGTGTACACCCCTAGCTCACCCCCTTCCTGCTATGTTTATGCCCATTGTATATCCCCCTCCTATTGCTTGTATTGCCTATTGTACAACCCCTTCCTGTGATGTATGTCTTTACTTGTTATTAGGAGGCATGCACACCCCAAAGATATATAAGCTTTGGTTAGCAATAAATCTCTCTCTCTCCTGCCTTCTCGGCTGGTGCTATGCACGGACCTGTCTGCTGAGATCATGGCCAACCAGGAGTTAAGCATGCTACCATAAATTATGCCGTTATTTTACTCTCTCTCCTCTCTCTCTCATTCTCTATGACTTTATTATAATCTTGATATATCTCAACCATACAATTGCACTTACTGAACCCGTGATTTGTTGTTGGGGGCTGACTTCCCCCACAATTTGTTTCAAACACTCAACAAATAGGAACAGAAGGCAGATTCCTCAACATAATAAAAGCCGTATATGAGAACCAATAGCCAACATCATGCTCAATGGGGAAAAGCTAGAAACAATCCCACTGAAAACAGGGACAAGGCAAGGGTGTCCCCTTCACCACTCTTATTCAACATAGTGTTAGACACTTTAGCTAGAGCCGGCAGACAACAAAAAGAAATAAAGGTAATGCAAATAGGCAAAGTAGAAGTGAAATTCTCACTATTTGCAAATGATAAGATCCTATATATAGAAAACTCAAAAGTCTCCACAAAAAGCCTGCTGGAAACAACTGAATACAGCAAGGTAGCAGATACAGTAGCCAGAGAGCAATTGGATTGCTGTGTGCCAGCCAAGAGAGCTGTGGGAAAGGCACTGAGAAATCATTTATAATAACCACACAAAAGATGGAATACCTAGGAATAAAGCTAAAGAAATAAATGAACAGTACAGAGAAAACTACAGAACATTAATACAACACACTTAAAAGGACCAATAGAAATGGAAGACTATCCCATGATCGTGGATAGGCAGACTTAATATTGTGAAAATGACAATACTACCTAAAACAATCTATAGAGATATTGCAATACCAATTAAAATCCCAAATAAATTCTTAAAATAAATGGAAAAACTAACGACCAACTTCATATGTGCAGGCAGAAGACCCAGGATAAGCGAAGAACAACTTTCAAAGAACCAAGTAGGAGGGCTCACACTGCTTGACCTAAAAACCTACACAGCCACAGTGGTCAAAATAGCCTGGTGCTGGCACAACAGGACACAGTGCCCAATGGACATGACTGCATCAACCTACAGCTACCAAGTCTTTGACAGAGGACCGAGGAAAATGCAATGGGAGAAAGACAGTCTCTTCAACAAATGGTGTTGGACAAACTGGATTTCCATAAACGAACTCAAGATGGATTAAAGACCTAAATGTAAGCCCCAAATCTCTCAGGATCATCAAGGAGAAGGCTGGACCAAACTTCAGGGCCCTACTGCAGGCCATCCATAGATTACCAAGTACAATGGAGGAGGCGCACACAGCAGAAGACAAGGTAGATGACTGGGACACACTGAAATCACATCACTTAGGCACATCATTATATGTCTTTTGCTGTCACATCATTGGGAATCTGATCTCGGAACATCTGTACAGATACTAATATGCAAAAGCATCCACTGCATCCCAAACAGTCGTGAGTCGTGACTGAAGCATGTCACAGTCATCTGCCATCGGGCCTGTCTGTTTGTGCCACTCAGAGGCTGTGTCCACACGGATAGAGGGTATGCTGTAGATGCCTGTTTGGAAAGATGATTTTTTTCGTTACAGCAGCATAGGATGTGTCCTAAACACAGTCACTTCAGAGTGAGAAAAAAGTAGATTAAACACAGAAGTAAGCAACAGATGGGGAATTAGAGTTGGAAAGGGACATGGGTCCCACCCCAGAGCAGAAAGAGAGGGCATCTTCCCTGCATTAGGACTTCCAGCCCCCTGAACTGTGAGAAAATACCACAGGAAGAAACAGCAATTGGAAAAATGGCCATAATAGAATTTTGCAAGACCAAGAGCTTCATCACTGCAAACACCTCTCTCTCGCCCCACCCCCGGCCCCCCAGGAATATCAATGGAGACGAATCCTGGGTACTCTGACAGGCGGATGCACAACAACCAAACTGATGATCTGTGGGAAGACAGTGATGGAGAGGCTCAATATCATCAGCCCAAACACAGCCATCCTGGTTCATGTACAAGTTCAGATAGAAGCAAAGCAAATGCAGGAGAATCAAACTATGGCCTTGATATTCCACCTGAATTTTGGGAGCATCTCAAAAGAGATTCGACACATTGAATGGCAGGGACAGTAGACCTGACGAGCTGTGGAGGACATCAAGAACATCATGCAGAAAGCAAAAGGTCCCTAAAAAAGACAAGAATGGAAGAAAAGGCCAAAGTGACGGTCAGGAGAGGCTCTGAAAATTGTTCTTAAATGTAAATATAGCAAATGGAAGAAATGAAGAGGTAAACAAACTGAACAGAACATTTCAGAGGGCAGCAGCTTGAGAAGACAAAACATTGTAATGGAATGTGCAAAGGCATGGAGTTAGAAAGCCAGAAACAACATGCTCAGAATTTCTCAAGATTAAAGAACTGAAGAAAAAATTCAAGGCTCAGTGTCAACATTAAAAAATTACATGGGTAAAAAATTTTTAAAAGAAAAATAATTACATGGGAAAAATTCTGAATGATGTAGGGGCCGGCCCCAATCCGAACTACATGGATACCTGCCCCTCCCCCCAGAATTTATTTCAGAGGACAGCACTGAATCTGCAGCTCTGGGAGAGGGACATATCTGATCAGAGCACACGGGAGCAAATGAAAGGGGAGGAAGAAAGAGTAGAGCGTATAAGGGTGCTTTGCTCAATTGATGTATGTATGGATTGTGATAAGAGTTGTATGAGCCCCAATAAAAATATTTATTAATTTTAAAAAAGAGAGAAAGAGAAAATAAAGATCATCAGAATACCACCTTAAATAAATCATAGATAAATAAAAAAAATGCTATACTAAAAAAAAAAAGAAAGAAAGAAAGAGTAGAGCACATCCTGGCTCATCAAGCCTTGAGGATGATATACCTGCTCAGAGTAGCCAATCCACAGGGAGGACCACATGGCCGGCCCCACTACAAGACACACATCCCTCACTGACCCACAGCCCTACAGGGGACAACACTGGAGACTCAGTGTGGGAATTCCGCCCAATCTGATCCCACCACACCAAGGCAAAACACTAAGGGTGTGCAACAGAACAGCAAGGGGAACAGAACAACTAAGTCCCCAGGGAATACCAAAAATAGACTTTGGGGCCAGGGTTTGGTGCCCCAACAGACTCAACTGGAAAACACTCCAAAGGCCAACAAACAGTCCTTGAACTAACTGCAAGCTTTTCTTTCTTGTGGTTTTTTTTTTTTGTCATTGCTTTGTTGTTGTTGCTTGGTTTTGCTCTGTCATGTTTTTGTACATGTTATTATCTCTGCAGGTCTGTCTAAATAAGGTATGTTGGATGAACAATCTGGAGGAGAAAACAATGGACCGACAGTTCTGCGGGGACATGGGAGAGGGGGAGGTAGGGGGGAAAGATAGTGGTGTTAACAAACCCAGGGACAAGGGAACAGCAAGTGATCCAAATCGGTGGTGAGGAGGGTGTAGGAGGCCTGGTAGGGCATGATCAAGGCTAATGTAACCAAGAGGAATTACTAATACCCAAATGAAGGCTGAGCATGATGGTGGGTCAAGAGGAAAATCAAAGTAAATAGAGGAAAGAGCTAGGAGGCAAAGGGCATTTACAGAGGTCTAAATAAAGGCATGTACATATGTAAATATATTTATATATGAGGATGAGGAAATAGATCTATATGCATATATTTATAGGTTCAGTACTAAGGTAGCAGATGGACATTGGGCCTCCACTCAAGTACTTCCTCAATGCAAGAATACTTTGTTCTATTAAACTAGAATTCTATGATGTTAACCTTCCTGACATAATCGCTGAACACAAAGTGGGTGAATAAGCAAATGTGGTGAAGAAAGCTGATGGTGCCCAGCTAAGAAAAGATATAGTGTCTGGAGTCTTAAAGGATTGAAGGTAAGCAAGCAGCCATCTAGCTGAGAAGCAACAAAGCCCACATGGAAGAAGCACACCAGCCTGTGTGATCATGAGGTGTTGAAGGGATCAGTTATCAGGCATCAAAGAACAAAAACTCATATCATTGTGTGCTCACCTCCCTGATATGATCTCTGAAGACAAATGGGTGCATAAGCAAATGTGGGGAAGAAAGCTGATGGTGCCTGGCTATCAAAAGATATACCATCTGGTGTCTTAATGGCTTGAAGGCAAACAAGTGACCATCTAACTCAGAAGCAACAAAGCCCACATGGAAGAAGCACACCAGCCTGTGTGATCACGAGGTGTTGAAGGGAACAGGTATCAGGCAACATCAAACCAAAAATTATATCATTGTGAATGAGGGGGAGTGTGGAGTGGAGACCCAAAGTCCATCTGTAGGCAACTGGACATGCCTTACAGAAGGGTCTCAGGGAGGAGACGAGCCAGTCAGGGTGCAATGTAACAATGATGAAACACACAACTTTCCTCTAGTTCCTAAATGTTTCCTTCTCCACCCATCATGATCTCAATTCTACTTTACCAATCTACCAGAGGATGTACACTGGCACAGATACGAACTGTAATACAGGGAATCCAGGGCGGATGATCCCTTCAGGACCAGTGGTGTGAGTGGTGATACTGGGAGTGTGGAGGGAGGGTGGGTGGGAAAGGAGGAACCTACTACAAGGATCTACATTTAACCTCCTCCCTAGGGGACGGACAACAGAAAAGTGGGAGAAGGGAGACGTTGGACAGTGCAACATAAGAGAAAATAATAATTTGTAAATTATCAAGTGTTCATGAGAAAAGGGGGAGCAGGGAGAGAGGGGAAAAATGAGGAGCTGGTGCCAGGGCCTTAAGTGGAGAGCAAATATTTTGAGAATAATGAGGGCAATGGATGTACAAATGTGCTTGACACAGTTGATGTATGTATGGATTGTGATAAGCGTTGTATGAGCCTCTAATAAAATGATTATAAAAATACTGAATGATGCAGGAAGCATGAAAAGAAGTGGTCAAGGTCCGCCCCTTTCAAGAAGTAGCATGTGAGCAAGAATCAATGTTCCTGGAGGAAGCCCAAGCTTCACTGACGGCTTTAGCAAAAGTCAAGGCACCAGGAATTGATGGATTACCAATGGGAATGTTTCAATAAGCTGCTGAGGCACTCACTAGGGCTATGCCAGGAAATTTGGAAGACAGCTACCTGGCCAGCCGACTGGAAGAGTGCCATGTTTGTATCTATTGCAAAGAAAGGGGACCCAACAGAATGGGGAAATTATGTAACAATTATCACTAATATCATACACAAGTACAATCATGCTGAAGATCATTTAAAAGTGGCTGCAGCAGTACAGGGACAGGGAGCTGCCAGCAATCCCAGCTGGATTCAGAAGAGGACGTGGAATGAAGGTTGTCATTGCGGACGTCAGGTGTGTTTTGGCTGAAAGCAAAGAAAACCAGAAAAATGTGGACTTGTGTTTTATTGCTAAAGGCATTTGTATGGATCACAGCAAACTCTGTGGATAGCGTTAAGACAAATACACTTCATGGTGCTCTTGTGGCAAGTATACATGGACCAAGAGGCAGTCACTCGAACACCACAAGGGGATCCTGCATGGTTTGAAATCAGCAAGGGTGCGGGTCAGGGGTGCATCCTCTCACCATTACTTATTCAGTCTGCATGCGGAGCAAATCATCCGAGGAGCTGGATCTAAGAAGAAGAACTCGGCACTGTGACTGGAAGAAGGCTTATTAACCTGCGAGACGCAGATGACACAACTTTGCTTGATGAAAACTAGGGGCACTTGAAGCACTTGCTGATAAAGATCAAAGACTACAGCCTTCAGTGTGGATTGCAACTCGCTGTAAAGAAAACCACAATCCCACAACAGGACCAGTACACGACATCACGATAAACAAACAAATGGAACATGTGAACATCTCATTTGCCCAGGCCCACATTCAATGCCCCTAGAAGCAGTCGAGAAATGGGGAACATCTGCTGTCGAAGATTCTTTGAAGTGCTGAAGAGGAAGGCTGGCTGGCCCGACCCGTGGCACTTTCAGTAGTTTCACATGCATGTGAAAGTTGGACATGACCAGGGAGCCGGAAGAACGTATGCCGCTGACTTACGGGGTAGGGCAGACCATGGTACGTACCAGGCTGGCCAGCAGAACAAAGCATCTGTGTTGGCACAAGTACAGCCCAGAAGGCTCAACTCTGAAGAGACTCTGTTTCCCATACGTATGCCATGTTTTCAGGAGGGACCCCTCTCTGGAAAAAGGGCACCACGCTTGGTAAAGTAGAGTGTCAGTGCCAAACAAGGCCCTCCGTGAGCAGGACTGGCCCAGTGGCTGCGGCCGTGAACTCAGGCATAACCAGTGTGAGGGCAGCAGAAGACCAGGCAGAGCCGTGTTCTGTTGGGCTGACGGTTGCTGTTACTTGGATCCAACTAGAAGACACCTAACCACCATCACCACGACCTCCACCACACCACCACCCGCCACCTCCAACACACCACCACTATCAGCACCACCCAACACACCACCACTATCACCACCACCTCCCACCACACCAACACCCACCACCACCACCACCTCCACACCACGTCCACCATACCATCACCAAACAACCACACCACCACTATCACCACACCACCACCCACCACCTTCCACCACACAACACCAGCACCACCAGCAGCACCCCAGCACCACCAGCGCACGCTTTAGCAGGGACACAGCAGACTGCTGAAGGTGGGCTGCCATGGGAGGAGAGAAGGGAACTCCCGCTTCTTACTTGATGCGCTTCTCTAGTGTCCCCTAGCCGTGGGCTGGAAGCAGTCCCTGGAGGCTCTGCTGGGACTGCTCAGGGTGTGGTGGGGTACGGTGACAGAGAGCACCTGTACACATGGGTGCCAGTCACCTGTCCGTTTGGATGATGGCAACAAACATATAAATGTGTTTGACCTCACAGTGACCTGTGAGGTCGCTGACTGGGTACACATTGATAGCGACTCTGTGTACAGCAGGAGGAATACTGGCCTGCTCCTTTCTCGCAGCCATGACGCTGGTGCCCCTGAAGGAGCCCTGCGTACATGGTGGGTTGTGCTCTAAGCGGCGCACCACAAGGTCGGCAGTTCAAACCTACCGGCGGCTCTGAGGGAGAAAGAGAAAGACGTGTCTCTGGGCCAGCTGTGTCCACCTGCGTGTCCCACAAAGACCCCAGACTCGGATGCCCCATAGGCTGCCCTTGGCATTTCGCCCCACTCCTTGCCCTCCTGTGCCCTCTGTGCTTGGTCCCAGGTCCCTGAGTGGCACTTCTCCCTCCCCAAGTGTTATTACCTCAGAGGACCCACAGCTCCCCTCGTCCTCATAAATATGCAAAGAAAAAAAATTACTAGGCGCCTCCCCACCCGCCGCCGGCGCCTCAGCACGTCTTTACTGTAGCCGGTGGTGATGTCGTCAGGTGCCACCGAGCTGGTGCCGCCCCAACAGCCCTCTGTGCAACGGCACAAAACGCCACCTGGTCCTGCGCCATCCTCACAATCGTTTCTGTGTCCGAGCCCATTGTTGCAGGCGCTGTGTCGTCACATACACAATAAACCAGGGAAAAGTACCCCAGGCTGCCAGCCATTGATTGAGTCAGAATGGCCTGAGGCACCTTCTAGGACAGAACAGAGCTGCACCGTGGCTTTCAAAGGCTGTACAGTTTTTTTTAAAATCATTGGACAAGGGGCTCATACAACTCTTATCACAAGCCATCCATCCATCCATCCATCGAGTCAAGCACATTTATATGTTTGTTGCCATCATCATTCTCACAACATTTGCTTTCTACTTGAGCCCTTGGCATCAGCTCCTCACTTTTTCCCCTTCCTCCCTCATGAACCCTTCATAATTTATAAATTATTATTTTGTCATATCTTACACTGTCCAACGTTTCCCTTCACCCACTTTTCTGCTGTCCGTGCCCCAGGGAGGAGATTATATGTAGATCCTTGTAATCGGTTCCCCCTTTCTACCCCACCTTCCCTCTACCCTCCCAGTATCGCCACTCTCATCACTGGTCCTGAAGGGATCATCTGTCCTGGATTCCCTGTGTTTCCAGTTTCTATTTGTACCAGTGTACATCCTTTGGTCTAGCTGGATTGGTAAGGTAGAATTGGGATCATGATAGTTGGGGGGAGGAAGCATTTAGGAACTAGAGGAAAGTTGTGTGTTGCCTTATGTCTGTATGGGCACCAAATGCCTTATCTTTTCCCCATGGAGGTGACTTTAAATGGCTGATCTCATGGTTAGCAGCCCAGTGCTTAACTCACCCTCCCTGCAGGACTCAGGACAAAGTGTATTCACTGATGACGAGCGGCTGTGGATAGGGCAGGGCAGGGCAGGGCTGCCCCTGTGGGTCTCTGAGGCGGGAACTCATTACAGGGCAAAAAGCAGAGCTGCTAGTGGGTTTGCACAGTGGGTTGCTATGAAGAGCCCAGTGCATGACCACTACACCACCAAGGCTTCTAGGATAAAGTATAGGTATCTGCTTTTTCAGCCGCCCCCCTTGGCTTGGATCATTCCAATGTCCCCCTCCCTCGGGGTGCTGTTGACCACTTTGGGAAACTGATCTCCCTAGCTAGCTCCTACTCATGCTGTAATAACCCGGCTTCCCCTCTGGAGAAAGTTTCTTCACCATCAGCCTCTGTCATCCTGTCCCCAGTATGCTTTTGGGTCTCACGTCTGTATCCCACCAACTAGCTTATGTGACTGTCCTGTGCCCGCTCCCCCTGCACACACCCCCTCACCCCGCCAAGGCCGTCTCATAGTCTAATGGTAGGAATAGCCACTTGTTGAGTACAGGAACTAGGCATGACTGGGTTTTTTGTCCTTGGTCCCTTACCCGGTGTTACTCTTTTGTGAAAAACACCTTTCTTCATGATTAGATACACAATCATTATGAGATAGTTAAGGTTTACTGTGCCAACCTGGCTGATAAACACATGTGGAATTAACTGAAGGATGGAGAGAGAACTGGCTCGGTGGACCTCACCTTTCTAGTTCTCGGGTCTCTTGCTTTGTGATGATCAGACCAGGGTCCAGCTTCCTTAGCAGTTTCCCGCCTCAGCTGGCAAGGCTCACTTCCTGCAAGACATCCCTGAGGAGAAGCTGCATGGACCCACCCCGATGCAGCCCTGGGTGCTGGAGCAGCCGTGTGCAGACCCCTGCCAGCGCTGGGATGTTTACACATTCACGAATCCTCCTGCAGTGGGTGTCATTGCATGTGTTTTGTGAGATGGAGGAGGACTTTGTAGATCGGTCGGACATATGGGCTAATGTTGGACTTATGGGCTTGAACAGCACCGGGTTGGGATGCTTTCTGCATGTACACTGACCCTTTTCTCTCTTACATACATGTGCGTTGCTGTGGTTTTCCCAGACTGAGACATTTGTTATCATCATGCATTTATTCACTCATTCGCCCTGCCAGGTGTTTCACGTGCCTGGCTCATTTACATCCGGCCACCATCCCTTGCCGTAGCTGCTGCAAGAGGTCTTTTCAGAATGGAGGCTCAGATAGAGTAAGTCACTTGCTCAGTGTCACACAGCTTGGAAAGGTTAGTGCTGAAATTTGGACCCAGGTCTGCCTGACCCCCAAACCAGAGCCTCTAACATAGCATTTGGGGCTTCATTAAGGCAGAGACAAAGCATTGCTCCAGAGATAAAGAAACTTTCAGCATCCCTGCCACACACACACACACACACACACATACACACACACACACCGCGCCCCCCCTTCTGCCTTTGTAACCGCCTGCTATCTGCCAGCTAGCTCTCTCCCACCATAGCCCTGTGTCAGTGCTGCTTTCTGGTTGTGTATGATCTTGTGCTGGACCGCAGACCACCCGTGAACCCCCTCCCCTGCCTTATAAAATGCTCCTGGACAGGGAGAGCGGGCATGGTCTCTGGATACCAGGCCACTGAGCCACATGTAGACACAATAAAGTCTTTTTTTTTTTTTAATCACCCACTTGGTGTCAGCAACTTCAGAGCGACACGGGCAGCATCGTGACTGACTGGCCCTGGCACAGCTCTGTGGCCTGTCTCCTGAGGGCCCCTCGGTTGCTGCTATTATTTCCCATAGGCAAGGCTCCTCCCCACCCTCCAAGCTATCTCACATTCCAACCAGTCAGCAAGACTTCTTTCCTAGAGCCCTGGGTAGACTGCCGAACTCTGGGACCCCACACCCGCGCTCCTGACTTTGACCTCTGGAATTGTTGGCTGTAGCTGCCTGTGTTCAGCTCCTGGAAGTCTGGGCATACCTGGGGACAAGAGTGTGCCTGGAGGTGTTCCATGCACCCGGAGGGACAGGAAGAGGCTAGAGTAGACCCCAGGCTCTCTCTGCCCTCCGTCGACTCTTACCGGGCCCCTCCCATCCAGGACTGGGCAAGTTGATACTTATCTTGGGGACTGGGCCTCTGCCAGGGCCACCAGGCAGAGCTGGCCTCAAGCAGCTCAGGGGAGGTCAAACTGTCAGGTCTGGGAGGGAGCTGAGGCCCAGGTCTGGGAGGGAGCTGAGGCCCAGGTATGGGGGAGGGGCTCATCAACATTGCCCCAGCCTTGGGGCCCTAGTCCACAGAGCAGCCCGCCACCCATTCCCTCCACAGTCCCCCACCAGATCTTTTCAAAGAAACCACTCCACCCTGCCTACACTTGCAGAAGGTGGTCTCCCAAGCCCTGTCCAACACCGTGCTCTCCACTACCCTTGCTTTCAACCAGTTTCACGATAGGCCACTTGTTAGAGGCCAGTCACTCCCAGGGCGGAACAAGCTGCTCCCTGGGGAACGCACCTGCTGAGACTTTACCCTCTCACAGGCTCAGGTGGGGTTGGGTAGGCAGTGTGTGGCGCTCAGAGAAGCTAGAGGCGCCTAGCTGCCCTCTGGTGGCAGGATCTCCAGGGTGGCAGCCCCCTAGCCCCCCACGCCCCTACCCCGGTCCATCCCCGTGGACCATCGTGCCGCCCCTGTGACAGCCATCCTACATCCTAGGCCTTAGCCAGTCTGGAGCAGGCTAGCCTCACAGCCCCTGCCTACCTGTTTGGCCACAACACTGGACTTCTCTGAGCCTCCCCTCTTCCCTCCTCCTCACCTGCTGGCAGTGTCCCCACTCACCATAACCCTTTCTTGAGAAACATGCTGAGAAGTTGAAGGTCCTGGCCCGCCAGGAGCCCTCTCCACTCAGGTTTCAGGAAGAAATGACCTGGTGACCAGAGCCGAGCAGCTCCGGCCCCCCTGGCTCAGAGCCACACCCACAGCAGTAGGAGGCACAGGATTTACTTGCTCCGGGATCTGCTGGGAGGCGGGGCCTGGTGGAGGAAACTGGCCTCAAGGCAAGGGTGGGGGTTTGAGAACTGGCCCAATCACCAAAGGAGTGTGAATTTGAAATGGGCCAGCTCTGGAGGTGGAGGAAGGGACTATGAATATTTTTGCACTGTAGATTAGGCATCCAATTGCTACCCAAAAGGTAGGTGGATCTAACTCACCAGCTGATCCTTAGGAGAAAGGTGAGACTCTTGGCTCCTGTAAATTTCCAGTCTCAAAGACTCTGTATAGGTTCGCTGTGAGTTGGAATCTTGATGGCAGTGGGTTCTGGGCTGGCCCCTTCTCTGTGTACTGGGCATGGCTGGAGGTCAGGGCTCGGTGTTTGTAAACAGGAAAACCCTGCTCTGTTGAACCTCAGCCAGCTCTCAAGGGCACTGGCTGCTAACTTGTGACCTTGGAAAATTCAAATTATTTCTTGGAGCCCTTTACCTTCTCAGTGAAACTGGGCACAGATCCCAACCCCCCCCCCCCACCCCAGGACTGTGCAGCCCTGAGGAAGCTGTGGGTTTAGATAGTTTTGTCATGTGGTCACCAATGTTTTTCTGTCTGACGCTTTTGAAGGCTTGGACATGGGTGTTGTGGATTCTGACCAAGATTTTAAAACCTGGGATGGAAGGAAATTGAAAAGAAAATATCAGAATGTCTTATACACAAAGGTAGTATTGTTTCATGGACGAATTTCTTTCAGTTATGTGAATCCATATGTTAGGTTGGAAACTGTTTTTCGCTGTGGGTCATGATCAAAAAGGTGTGTGAAGTTCTGTGTCTAGCACAACCCCCCCGTCCCAAACAAACAAACAAGCAACAACAACAACAAAAAAACCAAAGTCACTCAGTGCTTTAGTGTTAGAGTCTACCCTACAGGCCAGGGTAGAGCTGTCTCTGGAATCCTGAGCAGGTAACTCTTCATGGGAGTAGAAAGCTTGGTCTTTCTCCTGCAAGCAGCCAGTGGTTTCCAACTTCGGGCCTCAAACCACTGTGTACCAGGGAGATATAAATTCTATGCACATAAAACCCACTGTTGGTGCCGAAGGGATGTTATCAGGCATCAAAGAACAAAAAATCATATCATTATGTGCTCACCTCCCTGATATGATTGCTGAAGACAAATGGGTACATAAGCAAATGTGGCGAAGAAAGCTGATGGTGCCCGGCTATCAAAAGAAATAGTGTCTGGGTTCTTAAAGGACTGAAGGTAAACGAGCGACCATCTAGCTCAGAAGCAACAAAGCCCACATGGAAGAAGCACACCAGCCTGTGCAATTATGAGGTATTGTTAGGTCTCTCTCTCTCCGGGACTAGATTTCAGCCCCGGTCCTTGGCTCCGTGCGAGAAAGATTTCACGCCGAAGCCAGGCTCGTGATCCAAGTGAATTTTATGAGAGTTAAAAGAAGTTTCAGGTTTTACGCGACACCCATAGGATTCCTTTGACCATGCGGCCTGACAGAGACGGCTCCAGGTCACGCAAGGATCTCTCTCCTCCCACAAAGACGACCAGACCACCCTCTCCCTCTCGGTTCTTACCTTCTTAAGGGTTCCCAGGGGAGGCGTGGTGAAAAACCCCAGGTCGATCCCATTGGCTGAATTGCAGTCACCTGGCCCAGGTGGGCTGCTCCAGGTGTACCGCCCATCTCCGCCCACCGGCGGGAAAATCCAGCTTTGTCCTTTGCTGGCTCTCCTGGGCATGCGTAAATGGACTTCCCAATTCCCTAGGCTAAGCTACCTAACATTCCCCCCTGAAGAGCTATGGACCCAAATCTTTGGGGTACTGGATGACGACATCTCTAGCTGTTTCCTGCTGACATTGGGTCCATACCCTTCCTACTCTGTTAGAAGGGGTTGTCCATTAAGAGCCCAGGATAGATAAGGTTGAGGAGGGTTTTGGAGGCGGTGGTCCTGGAGAAGGCACACCCAGTTTAGAGGCCTTTGTAACCTGAGAACTGGAAACCAAACAGGTGAACAGCTTAAGTGAGACATGGGCAAGATTGTAAGGTGGCAGTGCCCTTGAAGTTAGGTTAGTGTCACAGACTTTGGTCATTGTAAGCACAGGAACAGAGGGGAGGTATTCACTGGCATAAAGGTTGTGAGGGATTTGAGGTAGACTCATCTGTGCAGCCCTCATCTGTCCTGGGGTGGCAATGAAATATCATCCTCAGACCATCCAGTGGCTCACAGGAGTATTCGTCTGTTCCCACGGTTCCTGTGGGGAATCTGAGGCTCCTCCACTGTGAGGAACACCTGGAAGCTGTAGAGGGATTTGTTTGAGGCCCGATGACTGCAGGTGTGCAGCTTGGACAGCAGGTATCGGCCTCTGAGAGGAGCTGGACATTCAGATATTACTAGGAAGCTGTGAGAAAAGTAGAAGTTATTCCAAAGACATCTGAGAGGCTTAGTAAAATGTTTAACTACAGGTTTTCCTGACACTTTCAGCATGGAGCAGGTGTGGGGTGCCAGGGGTCCAAGGAAGGAAATAAGGACAGAGGTGGCTCCAGTATTAAATGGAAGTTCATTGACCTTCCTGCCATGTCGATGCCCACCCTAGGGCTCAGTTACCTCTTGCTGCTGGGCTGTCAGGACAGGGCGCCTTCAGTCCTCCTCCTCCAAGGTCAGGTGCCAGCTGGCCTGTGGGTGCCTCCCCTCCAGGTTTTGGACCTTAGGACAGAGGCCAGCCCAGTGGCCAGTCTGCTTGCAATGGATACATGGCGTCTGAGGAGGTTCGTTCCGGTCAGGGCAGTTCCTAGCCCAATGACCCGGTTGCCGGCAAATGTAGCACTTGGTACCTGGTTTAAAAGTCTGGGTAACCTGGGAGGCATTCGACGGGCATCTGCTGTTGAGTGCAGCTAATATCTGGGCATGCCTAATGTCCTTTCTTTCCTCCTTCTCCTGGGCTCGAGCCTCACTCTCCTGCTCCCTATTGTAAAAAGCCGTGTTGGCACAAGCAACCATCTCCTCCAGGGTAGCTCCTTCAGGCCTTTGCACTAGTTTTTGGACTTTCTTGCGAATGTCCTGTGCAGCCTATGTGAGGAATTTGTCCTTGAGCAGGACTTGCCCCTCATAGGAATCAATATCTACAGCAGCATGATTCTTTAGGGCCTCCTTTAGCCTCTCTAAGAAGCTTACAGGAGACTTGGTAGGTCCCTGGTGAATCGCTGTCACCTTGGCATAATGGCCTTTTGCCTGCCTGACTTTAGTCCACCCGTGATGCACATCAGGAAATGTTCCCGTGCCCACTTGTGCTGAGGCTCACTGTGACTCCATGCAGGGTCTGTGAAGGGTACAGCAGTTTCCCCTACAGGGTACTTTTCATTCATCACATGTAACTCTTCTGCAAACTTTCTAGCACCTTTGAGCACACGCTCTTTCTCGAAATTCGTCATGGTCTGTCCTAGTATGATCACGACATTTTTCCAGGTTAAATCACAGGCTAGGGTGAGGTGCCGGAAGTGTCCTATGGACTGTTGGGTTTGTTAGAGTAACTGCCCAAGTCACTTTTAATTTGCTTGAGTTCAATTAGGGTGAAAGGTTTATAAATTGCTTGGGGACCGTGTTCCCCCGTTGCCTCTACTACAGGTAGAATACTCTGGGCTGCTTCAGGGTTGAGGCCACAGTCTCTCTAGTCCAGGGTCCCTCAGGGGATCCTGGGTGCACCGGGAATAAACCTCCCTGTTCTTCCTTAAAAGGAAGAATGCTTTAATATACGGCATCTCCCACCACTTTCCCAATAGAACAGGATGCATCTGAGGGGCCATTCCCTGGGTATCGATATCGAGCTAGTCTGTCCCATCTGGAAAGCAAACAACACGAAGATTACCTAGAGCTCGATGCCTCGAGGTTGGGTAATCGCAGATTCAGCGCCCACCTCCAAGTGTCATGAATCTGAGGCCTCAGGCAGGTGCCCCCACCCAAGGGAGGAGTCGGAGACCAGTTGCGACATTCTGGTCCGACGCTTTCCAAATTACTAGCTATGAGGGCCACTGTATGGCATGGCACCCCGGCCTTCAGAGACACCTGCTGGCAGGAGCAGACTTCCAAATCTCTGAAGGGAAGGGGGACGTCTATCTGGCAGCTCGGGAACCTCTAAAGGTATCGGTATCAAGCTGGTCTGTCCCATCTGGAAAGCAAATACACGAGGATTACCAAGAGCTCGATGCCTCGAGGTTGGATAATCGCAGATTCAGCGCCCACATCTGGCCTGTTGTGAATCTGAGGCCTTAGACAGGTGCCCCTGCCCAAGGGAGGAGTCGGAGACCAGCCGCGATATTCCGGTCGACTGCTTTCCAGATTCCAAGCTATGAGGGCCACTGCATGGTGTGGCACCCCGGCCTTCAGAGACGCCTGCTGGCAGGAGCAGACTTCCAAATCTCTGAAGGGAAGGGGACTTCTATCCAGCAGCTCGGGAACCTCTAAAGAATCGGGACCTCTGGCTGGAGCATCCTGGGGGTGGAGCCGTATTAAGAGCTTTTCCAGAAAGTGCCAGAGGCAGCATCATTAGAAGGCGGAGGTTAACAACTGTTACTCGGGCCTGGCTTCCGAACGCCTTGGGCCTAGGCCTGGGCCACGGAAGACCAGCTGGTATTAAGGAACAAACCCACACAGGTAGAACCCCAACGCAGCATGTTTGGAAGACCAAGGGAAGCGAAAAGGGAAAATAGGGGAAAGGGGAACATTTGGATCCAGGACTAGAGCAGGAGCTAGCTCCCGGAACCGGAGGAGGGGCTAGCTAACCAGGCACCGCCCCCCCCATGCGGTTGGAGCGGTCGGCCATCTTGGCAGGGTCACGTGCTCCTCTGACCCGTAGCAAAAATGGCGGACACCAGGTGGCGCCATGTGGTCCAGAAAATGGCGGCTGCCACTTGCGGCCTAGAGGGAGATCAGCATGGGGCAATTGAGATGCAAAGAGGCTTGGGGAATGGCCTTCAGCACACAGAGTCCTAGCCCCCTCCCAGCAATCCAGCCTGGGGAAGACATGCAAACTCTCAAGAAGGCGAGCACAGAGAGACAGACGTAAAATCCCGAACACCAAAAGGAGGAGAGGGGTTCGGGAATACGTTACGGATGTCTTCATGGGTTGCCTCGAGGAGCCTTCCATCTCCCAGACATTGCCGGAGCACTTCAGCCTGAACTCCTCAGTTACACGTGGTGTTGTACTTCCGAGTCACGCGGCACCATATGTTAGGTCTCTCTCTCCGGGACTAGATTTCAGCCTCGGTCCTTGGCTCCGTGCGGGAAAGATTTCACGCGAAGCCAGGCTCGTGATCCAAGTGAATTTAATGAGAGTTAAAAGAAGTTTCAGGTTTTACGCGACACCCATTAGGATTCCTTTGACCATGCGGTCTGGCAGAGACTGCCCTAGGTCACTCAAGGATCTCTCTCCTCCCACGAAGATGACCAGACCACCCAAGCAAGACCCTCTCCCTCTCAGTTCTTGCCTTCTTAAGGGTTCCCGGGGGAGGCGTGGTGAACGACCCCAGGTCGATCCCATTGGCTAAATTGCAGTCACCTGGCCCAGGTGGGCTGCTCCAGGTGTACCGCCCATCTCCGCCCACCGGCGGGAAAATCCAGCTTTGTCCTTTGCTGGCTCTCCTGGGCATGCATAAATGGACTTCCCAATTACCTAGGCTAAGCTACCTAACAGTATCTACATGTGACCTCCTCCCTGGGGGACGGACAACAAAAAAGTGGGTGAAGGGAGACATTGGACAGGGCAAGATATGACAAAATAATAGTAATTTCTAAATTATCAAGGGTTCATAAGGGATTGGGGAGTAGGGAGGAACGGGAAAAAGTGAGTACCTGATGCCAGGGGCTTACGTGGAGAGCAAATGTTTTGAGAATGATGAGAGCAATAAATGTACAAATGTGCTTTACACAATTGATGTATGTATGGGTTGTGATGAGTAGTATGAGCCCCTAATGAAACAATTAAAAGAAAACCCATGGAAAAATCTACCCTATCAAATGTACCATATGCTCTTGAGAAGCAGTGTCAGCCAGTGCCCTCTCACACGGTCAAGCTCAGGTAACGCGTGGCCACACAGTGCTTGGATGGCCTGCTTCCTCACCGTGGGGATGGGTCCTTGCTTAGTGCCCCGGGGCCCACTCCCAAGGCTCTCTGTACCCTCAGCTCAACTTCCTCAGACTCATTCTATGCTCGGTGCCCGCCTCTTTCCTGACAGACATTCCATTTGGTTACATTTTAACAGGATTTCCTGAGACTCATTATCAAGACATAACCTTTGCTTCCTTCCAAAATCAGCATGCTTAATCTCTACCAACATGGAGCCCTTGGAGATTGATTCCGGGTTAGGGGCCTGGGTCTTACAACTCGCATTTTTAACACGTATACACAGTATTAATGAAGGACCCATTTTTTGGGGGGGGGGAGGGGCGGGTGACGGGTGAAATCTAGGTTTAGGGATATTTGCTAATTTTTTCAGTGAGGTAGCAGTATAATTATTTGTAAATCACTTTAAGAAACATTGTTCTCATATAAATAGTTGGTAAAGGAAGATTTTGTAATTTTGTCCAGCACATAACGTACGAAAACATAGTTTCTTCATTTACAATTTAGTGATACTGTTAGATCTCTCCTTCTCTTGGGAGAGATGCTTTGGGCGATAAAGAATTCACTCTGAAGCCTGATTTGTGATCCAAGTGAGTTTTATGAAATTTAGAAGCAGTTTCAAGTTTTACAGTAAATGGAACACAGGCAGAGTCCGTGGCACAGTCCCGTTGGGCTGTGTGTCAGCCATTGGGAGAGAGAGCACAGAGCCAAACCTCTGGCTTTTCCGGGGTGCCGTTGGAAGGCGTGGGTGACAGTACTAGTCGACCTCATTGGCTGAATCAAATTCACCTGGCCCAGATGGGCCAATCCAACTGTAACGCCCACCTAGGTGTACCGCCCCTTCCTGGCCAGGACCTTGAACCTAACAATACTGATCACATTCTTGAAGCTGTCCAGCCATTTGCACCCTTCCTGATGAACAAACTCATTACTCCACAATGTCTCTATCGAATCCCTCAAGCACGTATTGTAAATTTGATCCCACAAAGGCTGGTGTTAAAATAGCATGGTGCTCAGGAAGGCAGACTAACTTGATTAAATCAACTAAGTTGATTTCACGGTATATTTTAAGTGAAGAAAAAAAATATTTTTTACATTTTATTAGGGGCTCATACAACTCTTATCACGATCCATACATATACATACATCAATTGTATAAAGCACATCCATACATTCCCTGTCCCAATCATTCTCAAAGCATTTGCTCTCCACTTAAGCCCTTTGCATCAGGTCCTCTTTTTTTTTCCCCCTCCCTCCTCGCTCCCCCCTCTCATGTGCCCTTGGTAATTTATACATCGTTATTTTGTCTTATCTTGCCCTATCCGGAGTCTCCCTTCCCCCCCTTCCCTGCTGTCCCTCTCCCAGGAAGGAGGTCACATGTGGGTCCTTGTAATCAGTTCCCCCTTTCCAACCCACTCGCCCTCTACTCTCCCAGCATCGCCCCTCACACCCTTGGTCCTGAAGGTATCATCCACCCTAGATTCCCTGTGCCTCCAGCCCTCATATGTACCAGTGTACAACCTCTGCCCTATCCAGCCCTGCAAGGTAGAATTCGGATCATGGTAGTTGGGGGGAGGAAGCATCCAGGATCTGGGGGAAAGCTGTGTTCTTCATCGGTACTACCTCGCACCCTCACTGACCCATCTCCTCTCCTGAACCCCTCTGTGAAGGGATCTCCATTGGCCGACACTTGGGCCTTGGGTCTCCACTCTGCACTTCCCCCTTTATTCAATATGGTATATATATATACACATACATATACACATATATACATATACATACACACATATATATACATATACACACATGTCTTTGAAGAAAAAATATTTTAATATCATTTCACTTCACTGAATATACTTATTTAGTACAACAAATGGGAGTTTCATCAACACTTTTTATAACACTAAAATCAATTGGATTATTTCATTTATAACACTTTACTCGATTAAATGGACATTCCATGATACCCACCTTCCCGACATGATTGCTGAAGACAAATGTATGCATAAGTAAGTGTGGTGAAGAAGGCTGATGGTGCCTGGTTATCAAGAGATATAGTGTCTGGGGTCTTAAAAGTTGAAGGTACACAAACAACCATCTAGCTCAGAAGCAACAAAGCCCACATAGAAGAAGCACACCAGCCTGTGTGATCGTGAGGGATCGAAGGGACCAGGTATCAAGTACCAAAGAATCAAAAATCATATCATTGTGAATGAGGGGGAGTGCGGGGTGGGGACTCATTGCCCATCGGTAGGCAACGGGGCATCCCTTTGCAGAGGGGTAGTGGGGAGGAGATGAGTCACTAGGTGTAGTGTAGCATTGATGAAACACACAGCTTTCCTGTATTTCTTAAATGCTTCTTTCCCCATCCGCCCCCCCCCCCTCACTATCATGATCCCAATTCTACCTTACAAACCTGGTTAGACCAGAGGATGAACAGCGCTGCAGATGGGAACTGGAAACACAGGGAATCCAGGACATATGAACCCTTCAGTACCAGTGGTGCTCATACCGGGAGGGTGGAGGGAAGGTGGGGTAAAAAGGGGGAACCGATTACAAGGATCTGCATATAACCTCCTCCCTCGGGGATGGACAGTAGTTAGGTGGTAAAGGGAGACCTTGGTCAGTTAATATGTGATAAAATGATAATTTATAAATTATCAAGGGTTTATGAAGAAGAGGGCAGCAGAGAGGGCGGGGGAAAAATGAAAAACAAGGAGCGGATTCCAAAAGTCCAAGTGGAAAGCAAATGTTTTGAGAATGATGAGGGTAATGAATGTACAAATGTGCTTTACACAATTGATGTATGTATGGATTGTGATAAGAGTTGTATGAGCCCCCAATAATTTTTAAAAGTTTCATCATCAAAAAGTGATGTAAAATACATTTTGACTTCAAACATATTGCCATATATTACCGTTTGTTATGTCAAGTGTCCCCCTCCCTACTTTATTTATGCACCTGTGCTTAAGGAGCATCCCTTGTCCTGTAGACATGTTGGGTTAGGCCCGGGCTGACTAGAGAAACAAATTCAGTGATACTCTTATGTAAGAGAGTTTGATATCAAACAAACATCGATCAAGTCCCTAAGTCCATAAATCCCACTTCAGACCCACGAAGTCACACACAATGATGCAGAATGCAGGAAGATCACCACCGGCCTATGGGTGTAAAGTCCCGTGGATCTAATGATGGTGGCTTTGGCAGTTCTACAAGTGACTTAACAGGAGGAAGGTGAAGGTGGTGGTGGGGGTGGGGGGAGAGAGAGAGACTGCCTCCCGAGAGCCACTTCTCTTGGTGGCACCTCCAAATGAGGTATCAAGTTACAACCTGATCAACAGACTAAACTCCATCCCTACTCTTCAAGTTGACACAAAATTATGTAACTTCCACAAGTGTATCATTTTTAGTCGAGCCCACCACTGTTTATTGGCTAGAATATTTAAGCTATTTATATTCACTGCAATAAATTATCAACAGAGAATTAAAACATTTTGTTAAACATTCCCCCCACCTCTTCTCCTGGTGAGACTGTTCTCTACCTTCAAAGCTAAGTTCTTTTTAGGAATACATTATTTTTGATAATTTAATACCAAATCACTTAGATTCCCTTTTAACACATAAAAGTTCTCTTATCCATATGAATTACCTCCATTTTATTTTTGTTATTGTCAGTTACAATTGTGTAGCCCACATCCCCCATCTCATTGTAAATTTATTATGTGCATTCCGGTGGTTGTCTACTGTCAACATTTTGTGTGGTCGGGCTGGTCATGTTTCCTTTCTAGAGAACTCCCTGTAGTATTTCTTGCAGAGCTGGTATGGTGGCTACAAATTCCCTTAATTTGTTTATCTGGGAAAGTCTCTTTTAAATGATAATTTTGATAGATATATTATTTCTGGTTGATATAAGGGGGTACCCACCCCCCAAAAAACAGAATTTTTTTCAAAGCTATGTATTAAGTTTTTTTTTTTACTAAATAACCTTATCACCTTCAAAGTACTTTCCATTACACTTAATACATTTTTCAAATTTGTGATTCCATCTTGGAAATGTTTTTCAAACGCATCTGTTTGGATGGCTGACAGCATCTCCTTTTTTTTTTTTTCCTTCACCTCTTTCAAGTCTTCAATTCGCTGTCCTTTCATGTCCCCCTGCATTTGCAGAAACCAAAAGAAGTCACATGGAATGAGTTCAGGTGTGTAAGGTGCGTGGGGCGAGAGGCATGCTGGGGGTTTTGTTTCTTGGCGCAGAGATGGCTGCGTGACGAGATGCAGTGTTGCAGTGTGACATCAGGCCTTTTCTTGTGGCACACTGTCACGCAATCGTTTCTGACCCTCTACATAGAGAGCTTGATTAACAGTCTGACCTGGTGGAACGAACTCCAAAGACATGACCAGTCCACATTTTTGTGTTTGGGAAGCTGACGGCCGTCCAGAATGACGTTTGACATCGATGGTCATTTCACCTTTTTAGAAAGGAGAAAAACACTTGCACACTTGAGGTTTTCCCATAGCGCTGTCCTTGTAAACTGTGTTCAGCAACCCAAGTTTCTGCAGCATTTTTCCTGAGCAGGAAACAGAATTTCACAGCTGCACACTGTTCTTTTAAATCGACCATCAGAATAAACGAGGCTTGATAAAAACTGCTTTTATGAAAAAGTTCACTGTGACCAGAGCAGCACCACTGGGGACACGAACTCAGGGTGAGTCGTTCTGTGCTCGCCTAGCGGGAAACCTGTGTGCTGCAAAAGCTCTGCACTTCCCAGCACAGCCCCAGCATTTTGGGGGTCCCCCTGGTATTTTTCTTTCAAGGCTTTGTCTAGGTCTTTCCCACCCCATCTTGCCTGAACAACAATCAGCACTCAATCTTATTGACACTCCTTTGTAAGTGAGGTTTCCCATGCCTCAGGCTGCTAACGTCTATCATCTTTTACTTGGTAAACTCCATGATGATGTCTTGTGATGTTTCTCTCAGGGCTTAACCGATATGGAGTTCGTTGTGATCTTGGATGATTTTTATTCCATTATTTGGGAATTTTCTGTGATTAGTTTTTCAGAAGTTATCTTCCAGACTTCATTTCCTCGATTCCCTTCTGGAATTCCTATTATGCATCTAGCATTTCTTTTTGTGTTCTTGCCCCATAGAACCCTTATGCCCTGGCTCATTTTCTTCCACTTGTTCTTCAAACTGAGTAATCTCAGTGTTTGTCTCCTAGTTCACTCGTTCTTCCTTCTGGGGTTTGATTCTACTTGTGTATTCTTCAAAGGAGCTTTTTATTTGTTCATTATTAAGCTTTAGCATTTCTAGTTGCTTTTAAGATCTCTTTCTCCTTATTAAATTCTGTCTTGCTCTTATGTTGTTTTTTCTGAATTCTTCTAAAATTTTCCCCTTGTTTTCCTTTATCCCATCCAGAAACCTTAACACTAGTTTTTGGATGTCTGTTGAGAATTTCATAGCAGTAAGTGCCTGAAATATTAGGTTTAACTTCCATTGGTGAGTAAACAGAAAACATCCACTGTCCTCACGATTCACAAACTTCCCGATCTTTCACAATTCCTTCCAAAATTTTGATCTTTCTGCTCATTGGTGCTAAGCGACACCAATGTGTTCTGAGAGGCTGCCTCCCTCCTGCTGGCACTGCTGGGACTCCAAACTGAAAAGAACCTATTCATGGCTTCCCTTGATCTGACACCCCACCCCCGCCCGTGTGGCGCACACATGTGGAGAAACTGGACGGCTGGATGAAACCGAGTCCCTCTGGTTTGGGGAACTCCACTCACGTCTGTTGCTACCCGAGGACTGTTGTGAGGGGGCTGCTGCCCCCAGCCACAGCCTCGGCACCAGGAGGTTCATTCCAACACTGGTCTCCAAAGCAGCAGGGGCCTTGAAGGAAGAATTAGCAAATGACCAAGGACAGTCGTTGGCTTAGAGCAATCTTCACTAAGCACCCAAGGCAAATGCAGTGCCAAACAAGTGAAGGCACACAGCCCCACTCCCGTTGGAACATGAAGGGATAGTGAGGCCAACTGGCCTCCCCCACCCCCACATCAGGTGGCAGGCGCCCTGGTGGCGGAGTTATGTGTTGGGCTGGTCAGCAGTTTGAAACTATTAGCTTTCTACACCTTGCAGTTAGCCTTGAAATCCATAGGGACAGTTCTACTCTGCCATGCACGGTCACTCCGAGTTAGTATGGACTCGATGGCATTGAGCTTGGTTTGACTTCTGAGCTTCTGTGGGAGAATGTGGCAGTGTGTCAGGGAACTTACAGCCTTGGGAACTATGTGTTGTCCTGCAGGTGTGTGGTATCGTGGTGTGTGTGTGTGTGTGTGTGTGTGTGCGCGCGTGAGCGCGCGCGCATGTGGGAGATTGAATCCAAAGCCCAGGTCTGGCTTTTCCTGTGCTAGCTGCAGTGTGGCCTTTCAGCTCCACTCGTGCAAGGCTTTGCCTTTCTAGCTCCAGGGTGGGTTACGAGTGGCACAGAAGGGGCTCACTTAGCCCAGCACACACCCACCTAACCCACCCACGCCAGCTCCTGTGCTGCTGGTGCCTGCTTCAGCACCCAAAAGGGGGTCTCAAGTACCCAGTGAATCAAAGCTGCCCAGGGCTAGGCTGGGTCTGGTTGTGCCTCAGGTGACCCTGATGCTGCTGGCTCAGTAGTAATGGGGCCCCCAAAGGTTTCTGTTGATCCCTTTTGAACCCAGGCTAGGAGCACCCTCAAATGGTGTGGCCCCAGGAAAACATGACGACACCGGGGCAATCGGCTATCCCTTCTCCACCCACAGGTAAGATGACCAGAGTCCTGATTTTTAACATTTTTTCTGCATCCTGCGGCGTTTTAAAAGTCCAGATTTTTGGAAAGAATGCATGACAAGCATGTTACAATCTGGTCACCTTACCCATAGGGCCCATCCCTTGGATGTGTGTGGGGGGTGGTGGGTGTGGGTGTGGGTGTAAGTCATGCAGGCTGGAGATGGGCAAGCCGAGGAAATAAAAGCACAGAAGAGATCGATTTTACAGATTTATTTTTTTAAAAACAAAAAGGTTTATAAAAGTCCTTCATTTCCAACCCTGCCTGGGGTATGGGTGGGGATCGAACAAGCCAAGAAAGGTACCCACTCCCTTTCTGGGAAGAATCTCACCCTCTCCCAGGAGCTTGCAAAGGACAGGGTGAGTTAGAGACAGGCCCTAGCTCCTCCTGCCCTGCTGCCTCAGGTAGCTCAAACTGCTGCCAGGAAGTCTAAAATTGAGAGCAAAGGAGCGTAGGAGTGGGAGACCAGAGGCTGCCTTGGGCATGTCCATGCCAACACCAGCTCTTGCGTCCCCACCCTGGGCACACAGGGTGAGCTGGCGGACTGCGTAGCTCATAGGCCAGCCCATGGAAGCTTCCTTCCTGCTGTGGTGAGCTAGCAGGGGTGGGGGAGGGGGGGCTTTTAGGAAGGTCTGGACAAGTTAGGAAACGCTCCTAAACATTGTCTGTGTGAGAGGCCTCTGGCACGGAGACGGCTAGCTCTCTGCTCTATTCCCCACCACCCTGAGGCTGAGCGGAGCCCAGGACAAAGCACTAAGTGGCTGTTTGCTACAAAACACCTGGAGAGGCCAGAGGGTGGCTCTCGCCGTCAGTCAGTCCAGGCCCCACAGTTATACAGTCATACAGCGTTAAGGCGTCTGTGCCAGCAGGCATGGCCAAGCTGGGCGCAGCTTCTCTCTCTCCACCCGCAGAGGGTGTAGGGGAACCCCGGTTGCTGCAGAAACAGGCTGAAGGGGGAGAAGCTGGCAACGGAAGAGTTAACCAGGTCTGGAGAGAGGGAGGGAGGGAGGAAGGCAAGGGCTTTCAAGGCCTCTTTCCAGGCCTGCTGGCTGCCCTTGGAAGAACCCAACAGAGGTTGGGGAGCCCTGACCATATACCCCCTTGAAAGTGGGGAACACATGGAGGGGAGGAGAGTAGGGCTAAAGGACCGGGACTTTGGAGGAAGCCAGTGCTATCAATATGTACAAGCATAAAGCCCCATCTTCTGTGCCACCTCCCTCTGCCCCTCCCACTTACATGAAAGGCCCCTGAGAGCCATTGAGGCAGAGCCAAGACCTCCTCACCAGCCAGGCCCAGTGAGCCCCTGCCCTCTGATGGCCCCTGCTGGGCCCTCTGGAATGTCTGTCTGGCCCGGGCCCTAGGAGTCCTTGAGCATGCTGATGCGAGCATAGATCTTCAGGGCCGGCCCCAGCTTGATGTTCATGGCACTCATCAGGTGGTCCTCCTTGAGCAGCAGCAGGGCTTGCCCATCGATCTCCTGGGCACGGAATTCCTCGGCAATCTCCTGGCAGCCTGAGGGGTGGGCACCACCACAGAGTCAGTTACCAGTCACTCTGGGCAACTCTCAATCCCTCTTCTCATTCAGCCACAAACTGCCCATGGCAGGTCTTACTACTTATTTTACTGCCAGAGGCTTCTCCAGGGGAGTAGCCTTCAAAACCCCCCAGTGGTCCATGCCTCCTGGAAACCACCCAAAGAGCCCTGGTGGTGCGGTGGTGAAGTGCTTGGTGGCTAACTGAAGGTGGGTGGTCAGCAGCCATCCATCCCAGGGAGCATCTGGGTGGGCAGCCTGGAACCCTGCAGCAGGGCACGGGGTTGCTGTGAGGGGGATTCACTGGGGGCAGGGCGGGCAGTGGGCTTTTTGAAAGGCTACAGGTGGTGTGGGATTGACAGCAGGTGGTTGGCATCATGTATTTTGGAGAACAGTGAAAGGTCACTCCCCTGGAGAGACCAGCACGTAGGCAGCCCCACCTCAGCGCAGCGCCTCCACTCTTACCCTGCAGATAGATGCCTTTGGCTTTGGTGTGACAGCTGGCCTAGACTTCACCAAAGACCCCCTGCCAGAATGGCCCGGCCCAGCTGCTCCTAATTCCTGACCCCCAGAACTCTTAACATAATAAAGGACCACTGAGTTTGGGGGCAATTTGTTTCACAGAAATTGATCATGAATACAGGCTGTGCGGCTTGAAGAGGGGGGGCCTGTTTTCAGAAAACCCTGGAAGTGTGGGCAAGGCCCTGGGAGGAAGTTGGCAGGGGAGGGAGCAGAATGAGAGACGAAGGAAAGTGCCGTGCAAACGGTGGTCCTTCCGTGTTTTGAAATAGCAGCACATCGAGCCACCCTGTTGGGTCAGTAAACAAAACAAGCAAGGAACTGAGCGCACTGAGCACAACCAGCACCCACCTGGCAGTGAGGCTGGCGTGTCACCATGCTGCTGAAAGGTTTCAGCGGCGCTTCCGGATGGAGGCGGACGAGGAAGAAAAGCCTGGTGGCCTGTTGATGAACACCCTATGGACCGTGGTGGCCCACTCCCGCTGTGCATGGGGCTGGGGGCATGAACGACGACAGTGAATGAAGTGACCTAGCTAAGGCAGACTTTGGGCAGAGTTGAAGGAGCTGCTCAGAAGAAAGAGCAGAGAGCAGGAGACCAAAGGCAAGCTGGGGAACACACAGGAGCATGATTTGCTGACTTTGGAAATCCCTAGCCTCTCCAGATGGCAAATGAAATGGTTCCTAAGAGAAGATCCACAGAAAACATGGTCTCAGAGGCAACCGAGGGTGTTCCTGTGTTGGGCCCTCTAGAAGCCTTAGGGGGGCCTGACAACTTGGGGCTCTTGAAGGACGTCAGGAGTGTGTCTACTAGGCAGTGAGGCTTCCAGACTCACTCGAAGGGCACTGCACAGCAGCCTCACAGCCCACGTGGAGGAGGCCTGCCTGTACATTTTGAGGGGCTGATTTTCTTCTAATAGAGCGAGTCCCAACAAGACCCTTAGAGGATTTTAAGAGAAGTCCACTAGCAAAGTGACCCCACGAGCTTGGACTGGAGGGTCAGAGGAGCACGGAAGCGCGGCGGGAAATAGGCTGGGAAAAGGACTCTGTTGGGAATGCAAGTGAGGCAATGGTTAAGCACTCTGCGGCATACCAGAAAGCCGATGGTTTGCACCCGCCAGCCAGCCTGTGGGGGGCGCTGTGGCGGTCTGCTCCTGCAGGGGCCCGGTGTTCACCCACAGCAGGTGTCTGTGTCTTTTGGTTCAGAGGGAAAAAGAATCCTCCCCCGCTGAGTCTTCATAAGGAGATGGCTGATGGGGCCTGAGCACTCATGCTGGAATGGACTCCTGCCTCCTCGACGCAGCCCCTCCTCTGCCCTCCCCGGGCTGGATGGGCGTGCCCTAATGGCTCCCCCCGGGCAGGCGGGGCTTGTGGAGTGCTGAAGGCACAGGGGGCCTTCTCAGTGTGAAAGGACCCACACTCGGGAAACCGCACCCAAGGAGACGCATCTGTGCCAGGACAGGAACCTGGTGCTTGTTTGTCACGGGGAACCATGCTAGGCCAGCTCTAAGATAGCACTCAATAATCCTTTCTTCCAAGTCCTCTCACACAGCCTGCGTGACCAACGGAGACTGCGAGGCGGCGGTCCAGGACCTCCCAGGGTCCGTTATAAAGGCCACAGCGGCCTGTCTTGCTCTCGGATCACTTGCTCTGGCAAAAACCAGCTACTCTGTCATGAGGAAGGACACCCACCCTGGAAAAGCCTCTGGCCAGCCGTTAACCCTAGTGGTGACTTAGATGCGGCACCCTGGGAGTAAATCTCACAGCCATAGAATGCCTCAGCCGTGCCAGCATCTGAACCTCAAAAGAGCCAGGAGCAAGACCGTCCAGCTAAGATAAGGACTCCCAAGTCCCTCACCCAGAAACCGGGACATGACAAACCAGGAGTGCCATTTTCCATCAGCAGCAGTAGAGAACGCATGCCCTGGGGTTAAGTGGCAGAGGCAGAATTGGAATCCAGTCCCTTCTAATTCAGAAATCCGTGTTCCGAGCTGCACTCCCTCCTCCAGTCTCTAACAGGCCTGTGGACATCACCCCTGACTGGCCAGTGGACGGGTCAGGTTGGCAGAAACCAACAGTAGAGAAGCTCTCCTGGGATGGGTCCGCTTGCCTTTCCCAGCTCATTCTCCATCCCAGCACTTCCCTCTCCACCTACTCCCCGGCCCCGCAGTCCTCAGCTATGGCCTGCCCCTCACATTCCCATGCCTCGGCTCAAGTGGCCCCTCTGCTGGGTTCTCCACCTGGAAAAAGAGGCCGACGTGTTCCAGCCGCAGAAACCCTACGGATAGTTCTCTGCCCCTATGGGGCCAGTACGAGTCAGAAGCCCACTTGACAGCAGTGGATGACATGTCTTGTCTTCATCCTTACAAGGTGGCTCTGTCCTACTTTAAACAAAGGTTTCTGAGACTATTACATCACGGAAGCAGAGGGCCTCCTCTTGCTTCTATTTTCTGGTGCTCCCCCCCGACCCCCCCAAGCGGCTCTGTCTTATCCCCTGGTGTTTGCTGTGAGTCCAGCGAAGTGTTACTGTGGAAATCATCAGGTCTTCCACTGGTCAGCCACTGACTGGACGTGAACTGCCCAGCTTTTGGGAAACACCCTTAAGGCAGTACCGCCTATGGCACCATGGCTATGAAGTGTTCTGTACAGCTTGGGTTCAGGTGGGCAGGCAGCCTTACCTTAGTCATTTTGGCACCTAAGTGCCTGGACCTGAGGCCACGTCACTAGGTGAACTACCTAATCCTCTCTGTGGAGGGAGGTGAGGTCTGTCACTGCCCTCCTTCCTGCTCTTCAAGCCAGCATAGCGCATCCTCACCTGGCAGAGAGCGGATGAATTCATAGACGTCTTCTACGTTCCATTTGGTGGGCTCACTTGGCAGGAAGTGGTGCCCCATGCCCACCAGGTCCCGCATGTGCATGTCAGGGAGCTCCAGGTCCCGCTGGCTTTGCCGCCGTCGGGAGGTGGACGAGCTGGCTGAGATGGGCGACAGAGGCTCCTCGTAGCTTGAGTTGTCTGAGCAACGGCTGGAGTCTTCCTGGCTGTGTGTTAGCTGCAACGCAGCCGTAACGGAAAGGGGTACAGTGCCTGTTGTCTGGGGGCAGAGAGAAACATCCTTCAGGATGGGGGTAACTATTCCCAGCAGTAGGGCTGGGCTTTGCTACTTGGTCCTGTGTGTTTCCAGATCAAAAGGCATCTTCTCTGCTGTCTCCTCTCCAGCCCTAAGCAGAGCTAGCCCCGACTGGCATTGTAGTATGGACCACACTGTATTGCAATCATCGAATCATACGTCCGTCTTTTCTTTCAGATGCGGGATTTTAACTAGGGCTCTGTGAACCACTGGAAAACAGTAGGTAAAATGTCACATGTGTACATGTTTTGGTCCACCGATTTCATCAGAGACTGACTATGCCCCCACCACATACCGTATATACGCGAATATAAGCCAACCTGATTATCAGCTAAGGCACAAAGCTGCATGAAAAATGTGCTAAAAAACTTGGCTTATACATGAGTACATACGGTAAAACACCTAGACAGGCAGGCTCATGAAGCATCACATGAGGTCGTGAGCAACTATAGGAAAAAACCACGTCCTTGTAGCCTCTGCGACCAACAGCTCCTAGCACAGGATGGGCAGTAACCACATTCCTGGTGGAGACCTTGCAGAGCTCATGGTGCTGATGCTCAAGGAGGGGCAGGCCTCAGAAGGCAAGGGCGGGGAAATGAGCATGAGGGTGGTGCTGGGGCAGGGCCAGGGAATCAAGAATGTTGTCAGCATTCATGGATCCAGATGAGCCCGGCAGTGTGTATAGAAAGCAGGGTGAAAAGTGGATGTGGTTGTATAGATTTGTGTTATGGATCTAAGTAGTTGATGGGGAGCCCTCTCACCTGCTTCTTGGTATCCTTGGTAAGTGTTGGCAGACTGGCTTTGCTGGCCCGACGGCGGTTGTGGGTTGTGGCTCCTGCCTTCTGTAGTTTGCTTCGGTCCGAGTGGAAAAGTCCCACTCGTTTGGTGCATCCCACATTGTACCTATCAAGATACAAGGGACAAGGGCTTAGAGACAGACAACCACATTTGTTGGCGGAATTCGAGTCCATCTGTTGTTTAATGCAGCCCCCCATGCACTATAGACCACCACCCTGCCTGGTCCTGGGCCATCCACACACTTGTTGCTAGGGTGTGAGCTCATTGTTCCAGCCACTGTGTGAACTCAGCTGGTTGTACCGGCTCTCTACTTTACCAAGCACAATGTCCTTCTCCAGGGACTGAGCCCTCTTGCTAACATGTCCAAAGAACGTGAGATGAAGTCTTGACATTCTTCTAAAGAGCATTCTGGTTGTACCTTTTCCAACGGATTAGTTTGTTCTTCTGGTGTATTTAATATTCCTCACCGACACCACGATTCAAAGGCATTCATTCTCCATTGGCTTCCTTCTTTGCCTAAATTTCGCATGCATGGATAGTGACTAAAAATGGCATGACTTAGGTTTGGCACACTTTAGTCTTCCAAGCGACATCCTTGCTCTTCAACACTTTTTTGCAGTTCATTTGCCCAAATGCTGCAATTACTGCTTAAGTATGCTCAGCAAAGTTTACTTGTGCAATGAATGATACTGTTAGATAATTTCAATTCTATCGGTTCATTTTTCTTTGCAATGGGCACAAGTGCAGATCTCATTTGCTTATTTGACCAGGTAGCAGTCTCTCGAATTACTTGGCATAGATAAGGGAATGCCTCCAGCTGCTGAAACATCTCAGTTGGCAATCCATCAATTCCTGGGCCAGTGTCTTCAGCACAGTTTGGATTTCTTCTTCAATTCTTAAGCAGATGCTACCTCCTGAGTCGACTGAATGCCTTTCAACTCTTCTGGTCCAGCGACCGTGTATGTATTCCCACCCTCTTTTGCAGTATGCTGCATTGTTCCATTTTGCCCATAGAACCCTTCAACACTGTGACTGGGTGCTTGAATTCTTTACTTCAGTTTTTTCAGCTTGAGGGAAATGCTCAGCACGCTCTTCCCTTCTGGCTTTCTAATTACAGGTCTTTGTACATTTCTTCGTCATACTTTACTTTCCTAAGCTGCCCTTTGAAGTCTTCTGATCGACTCTCTTATTTCAACATTTCTTCCTTCATTTTTATCTAGTCTACATTCTTAAGAAAGTTTTAAAATTTCTCCTGACATCCATTGTGGTCTTTCTTTTCCTTCCCGCCTCAATGGTCTTTCACTTTGTGCATGATGTGCTTAACGCCAACCCACAACCTGTGTAGCAGTCTTCAGTCACTAATGCTCGTTCGTTCCGTCTAATCCATTCCTAAGATAGTCTGTAAATTCAGGTGGGATACACTCAAGATCATACTTTGGTTATTATAGACTTGTTTAACTCGTTCAGCTGCAGCTTGAATTTGTATGTGAATAACTGAGTTTGTTCTGTAGCCAGGCCCTGGCCCTTGCTCCGACCGATACTGAGCTTCTTAACCATCATCTCTCTCCACATATGTAGTTGATTTGATTCCTGAATATTTCATCAGTGAGTTCCATGTATATAATCATGTACATTGTAAAAAGAAACGCAATGAAGAAACTGTTGGTCTTGTAAAATTCTATCTTGCAATCGCCAGCACTTCTCCCAAGCCTGTATTTTCAATTCTGATCCTTCTTGTCTTTAACTTTCAAATTCCAGTCACCAGTAATTATCAATGCATCTTGACTGCATATTTGAACAATTTTAGGCAGTGAAGGTTGGTAAAATCCTTCCCTTTCTTTTCCTTGGCATCAGTGGTTGGTGTGTAAATTTGAGTAATGGTCATATTATAACTGGTCTTCCTGTAAGCCGCGCAGACAGCTAACACCCCTTCGCTTAAAGTGGTGTGCTCCAGGATAGATCTTTGCTTCAAATCTTAACTCCAACCTTGACTATACTTTAGGTGTGTGATTTGGGGCAAATTACTTAACCTCTGAGTCTGTTTACTCTATCTGGAGTTGAGGATACCACTATTCTCTGACAATAACATGAGACAATGTGTAGAAAAATGCTGGAGTCCTGGTCAGAACTCAAGGTCGACCTTTTCTAATAAATATTATGGGTACCAGTCAACTAGGGTCCACGGTCCTGGAGGACATCATGGGAAATGCTGGTCAGGAGTCCTGGCTATCTTCAGCAGAGTCTTCAGGGAAGGAGGGCTGAGGCCAGAGCACCTGTACTTTCTACAACCAATTACAGCAGAAAGGTTTCGAGCGGAGAGAAAGCAGTTCTCCAGGCTCAGTACAAAGTCCACATAAGTCTAAAGACCACTAGTCTAAATCTACAACTTAGATGAGCCATGGGCACAATCATTTATCCTTTGTGCCTCCGTTTCCTAACTGGTACAGAGGGAGCAGTAATGATAGCCGCCTCGCAGGGTTCTGTTGAAGTTTAGATGAGAGAATGCCATCACAATTGACTAGCACACAGCAGGTTCTCAATCAACCGTAGTCATTTTGATCACCGCCAGTCTGTGATTCACGGAGGAGCAAGTGTGAATAGGGCAGTGGCTCTGGGCAGAGCTGTCAACGGAGGCTCACCCTAGGGAGATGGCAGGCAAGAGAAGGGAATGGGCTTGATTTCTTTGGATTCTGTGCTCTATGTCATGAACTGGTTGTAGGGGTTCTGGATGTTAGTGCTTGATTTATCATGACATGCTGCTGCTGGATGAGCCACATGTGTGGCCTCTGGGGTGGGCTCTCAATGATGGGAGATGAGACACAGCAGTGGGACCCAAAGGCACAGTCGTCTGAGGGACAGGAAGGGACTGGGCACCGAGCACTCACCTTTTTGCACAAGCCATGGAACAGAAGCGCTTGGAACGCTTGAACTTGTAGGCAAAGTCCACCCGGCCACAGAGCTCACACTTGAGTTTGAGGGGAGTACCCTCCTCTTTGGATTCTGAAAGGTACAGAAATAGGTACGTGTGGGCGAAAGAGCAATTCCCCAGGATGTAGCCTCCTGCCCTGTCCACGGTGTGCAGACTCTTACACGGGCTCCCATGGCTACGGCACATGGCGGCAGTCTAACTTGGAAACACCAGACTGCCTTTGTCACTGTCTTTGGAAAGTAGCCAAGGAGGGTTAGCAAGGTCTCTTGGGCATTTGACAATTGTCTCTCAAAGAGATGGTGAATAGCACCTTTCTTTATGACCACGAGAAAATGCAGAGGGCTCTAGCAAGCTCTCCAGATGCTGTCACAGCCCATCTGGAGCCACCCCACTCCCACCCCCATCCAGCTAGTTGGCTGCTGACCTGAATATTAGAACCCAGGACCCAGGACCTGTACAGTCCCCACGTGGTTTATCTGTAAAGAGTAGTCCCTTGTTTGGCGCCTTATCCTGAGTGCAGGTACCTACAGCAGTCAAAGGGCTCCTCTGGCATGGGGCCATGTCTACACGGCACAGCCTGAACTTGCCAGTTAACCACCTAGGAAAAGCAGCTCTAGGAATCAGAGTGGGGAGAGGCAGGTGACAAGTGACCCCGAATTCTCCCATCCCTCTTTTCTAGGGATCCTGGCTGAGAGAGGGCCGAGAGAGTGTTTGCAAGACTGACAGGCTGCCACGCGCCCTGGCTCCAGTTCTCCAAGAACAACGGGTCCGGCCTGGCTACTTGCAGCAGCCCCCAGGTCAGCAGGCCCGGCACCCACCTTGCAGATAGGGCTCCTCCATCTCGGAGTCCGTGGTGGTGGTGTGATCCTGCTGTGGAAGCTTCTCAGGCAAGAACCCCTGTGCATACTTCTTCTTGAGGTTTCCCACCAGCAGGGACGAGCGTCCCACCTAGAAGACAGGGTGACACGCAGGTCAAGAGGGTTAGGTGGAAGATGCTTCCTCGCTGTCCAGCCTCATCAAAATCACACATATAACATATCCAGGTGCACAGAGGACAGTCCTCCACAGCCCCCACCCCCAATCCGCTTCCGAGTGGGGCCTACTCACAGCCCTGTTTGCTGTTAAGTTCATGTGGCAAAATGTCAGGGAGCACCCAAGTGCAGAGCTGTCTTTAATCCAGGGACAATGGAGGATTTAGAAAGCTACAAAACATCTATTCTTCCAAGTGTCTAAGGGGCAGTGAGCTGGTCTCCACGACTCCTAGATGGAGTGCTAGGGCCCAGTGCTCACTAGTCACCAGGCAGGGACACTGTTGAGCCAACGCAGGGGGGTTTGGGCAGAGGAGAGTGACCCAGCACCATATTCTGATTTCTTGCTGTCATCCCCTTGCTACTGTGCAGGGAAGGTGTAGAGCAGACACCAAGGATAGCAGGAAGAGCTGATTCTGGGGTACGCAGAAAATGCTCTCTGTGGATGGAAGAATCCCAGACTGGCTTACAAACTTGTGTGGCCCTGCCTTTGGTCAGGGCTCGTAGTGCCAGCTGCGTTAGACACTCTGGGGCAATGCTAGACCCTCCTCAGTCTGCAGCCATTCAGTGCCATTAGTCAGCTTCCGAGTCGCCCTGCGAGGCCACAGGGAAGTCCTCGTCCACTGAGGGAAGGGCTATGACAATGGCCAAGGCACCCAGGTAGATTTCTTTGCTGTAAGCCTCGACTGACTTCCAGGGGGCTGGGGATAGGAAAGTATGCGTCTTACTGCACTGGGGAAGACAGTTCTTCAAGCTCAGCCTCTGCTGACTATTCTGGCCAAAGAGCAAAAGGCAGGTGGCAGCCCGTGAAGATGAGGCGTCTTTCACCGCCGGGTACTTTTTGTCAAAAGAGAGACCAGTGAGCAACTGGGTCTGGGACCTGCCACACAGCCGTCCTACACCCCTTCAAACGACAGACACGCATCAGCTCCGGGGGGGCTTTGTTCTACTAAATCATGGTCTTGATTCCTTGGTTTCTCTCTTTGGTCTTATGCCTCAAATGGCAGCATTAATCAGGCCTCTCAAGACTGTTCACTCCCCTGACTAGGCCCTGGCCCCAGAAGCCGCTTCAGATGACAACCGTGCTCCCGGTCTTCTTGTCAGATAGTCAGGCAATCCGCTTCCAGGCAGGTTCTTTTTGCTCTATAGCTACCCGACCCAGAGAGGAATTAGAGGCCATCGAACCCCAGTTCAAGGAGCGCTTCATTTCTCACCAGACACCCCAACTCAAGCTTCCCGAGAAACTTCCCAACCAGGGGCCTTGCCAATTATTCCTCCCACTGACCCCTTCTGGCCCTCACTTAGGGAGCTATTCAGTCCTACACCATCACTCGACATTCACTGGTAAAATTAACAGGGAAAGGCTAAAATGTTCACATTTCAGTAACATTGCATGGAAATGAAAAAACAAAACAAAACAAAAACTCTAATACACATCCAAAATAAACTTAAGGAAAAAAAGAGGGGAAAAGAAGTAGTCCGTACCGGGAAAGGCTCCGCCCCCTCCTGGATCACAAACCCTTCGATAACATGCGTCAGGATTTGGGGTTTCACAATGGCCTGTGGCGGTTTGTTCTCACCATTCTGGGGGGCAGTGCCAGTGATGCTGGAGGCAGAGTTTCCGTTCCCTGAGGTCATGCCGGGGCTGCTGAGGTCGCTCAGTGCATGAACAATGCCCTGCCCTGGCTCTGCACAGGGGGAAAGAGGAGAACACAAGGAAGGGGTGTCAGACCCAGCCGGAGGCCAGTGGAAGAGCGCATGCTGAGGCACAACATGGGTCTGGGCCTTTCCCATGGAGTCAAACCCCACCCGCCTACCGTCACTGAGCTATTTCAGAGTGGTCAGGCAGCCCAGTGTGATGGTCCCCAGTCCCCTCCACACAGCCAGTCACTAGGTGCTACTTAATTCTGCAACCGTTCAGCCCAGGAGAATGCCTTTGAGGAACTCAGTCCGTGGCAAACATTGAATTGGTAGAAATAAGTGGCAGGCAGTCTGGGACAGCACATCCAAGATGGCGATGAAAACCGGGACCCAAAAGCTGACCCTTGTCTGGGGTTTCAGACACGATGAGATATTGGGGGGTGGGTGGGGGGGCGAGGAGAGGAGAGTGGTTAAAGCACCTGAGCCATTGATGAAATGTCAGAGCACTGACCATCACTAGTGGAGGGAGAGGGAACTGGTGCCTGAGCCCCCAGGTAGAGACAATGTCAGTGCACATTGGTTCTTATGCCTTAACGCAGGTCTGAATTCTGTCTCCCCTCCAGGGAAGCCACTCGGCAGAGCAGGGTTTTTATTGTTCCTATGGGTCAGGTGTTCCACATCAAGCTTCCTGCACAGTTTTCAGTTCCATAAGCAGAGCCTGATGCTCAGCAATTAAGACTCCCTCCTGCACCCATCCCTCTGTGGACCACCTGGCCTGGGCTCTCCTTCTACAGGGCCCTGCAAGTCTGCTTCTGAGACAGCGCCAGGTGCACGTGTGGTGAGCACTCGCGCAGTGCCGCCTTCTCCGCATCAAACAACAGCTCTTATGGGAGGCCCCAGTGCCTTCGGTGACCCCACCCTCTTCCCTGGGTCATTTCTATCACCACCAACCAGTGGGCTGAGCTTGCCTGTAACCTGGAACTTCCTAAAAAAGAAAAAAGGCCACACATTGTGTGCATTATATTAAATTACTTGTGACTTAAGTTAACTTCTACCCAATGATTTTACATGAATATGCTCTTATTTCACACATCAAAGACCCAAAATGCCACCATGGAATGAGGGTAAGATTAAAACCCAGTGCTACAATTCACAAAAATCTTTAAAGAAAAACATCAAAATGTGAAGCTATTGTTTCTCTACATAGCTAGGTCTATGCACTTTGAAGGTAATGTTTCTCTCTATTCCTTCCCTGAAGAATTTGTCTTTTTTCCATTTGTACCATGTCAAAACGGCAGTTCCTTTTAAATTCAGAGTTTGGGAACAAGGAGAAGTCTGAAGGGACAGGCTGAGGGCTGTAAGGTGGGTGGGGTAAGATTTCCCAACCAAGTCCTCTGCGGATGCCCCGCGACCCCGAGGAAACGGTTGGAGAAGAAAAGCCCCGCTCCGAGCAGCTTTCCGCCTTCTTAAAGTGTTCTTTAATAAGCCCCTGTGATCATCATGTGTCCTCTGAGAAACTCTATCACGGTTCCCCTTTGAGATCCCCGAAACAGTAGCCACAACTTTCCGAGCTTATCTCTCTGCCTTGAATTTTCACTGGCCTTTTTTCACTGGAAGCTATTGGTTTTTCCCCCCAAGGCACCCCAAAGAGATGAAGGCAAGTATATCAATGAACTTGTCTGCAACCATCGATCAATCGATTTGCATACATATGTTTACACATGTTTGGAATAAAAGCTCGGCCTGCCTGAATTTTGATTAAGTCCAAAATTTGTGGGTTTTTCACTGTTGGCTGTTTTTCCCTAATAAATGAGCCTAGTCGGATTGCTGGTTAGCCTAATGAACCGTGGGTTACAGAATCACTCGACTGGAAAGTCTAGTCCAGCCCCCATTCAGTGCTGAACCTCCTGTATCAATCTGCCACTCACTGATTCTCTGCCTGCGTTGGAATGCACCTCGTGACAAAGGCACCCACCAGGTTCGAGTCCTGAAGAAGTGTGCTTCCGCATTGGGCAGCTCAAGCAAAAAAATTCTTCCTGATAAATGAGTCAAAAATCGATCTCCCTCTTAATTTCTCGCCCACTTGCCTAACTTTGTTAACTAAACACCCACAGATAAGCTCAAATCAGATAGGTGGAATGGTCAAAACGCAGGCTTAGACCTGGCTTCCATTACTCAGTGGACCTGGGCAAGCCCGTTTCACTGGCTGTACACATGGGCGTGAGCAATACTTACCTGAGCGTGTTTGCTGCAGTATTAGTGCGGACTAAACGAGACCCCGCACAGCAGTGCAGGGCTAGCACACTCGGGAGTGCTCCAGAGAGCCGAGCAATCACCAGTAGCCCCATCACCAATAACCCCAATACAACTCCAGGCCAAATCCCCCCTCTGCTCTTTCAACACTCTCCGACCTGAGGGGGCTGCAGTTAAGTATCTTCCTAGGTTTCTTTTAAAGTCAGCACTGGTGCTGGTACCCAGAGGGCACTAAACACTATAGAGCACAGGCAACTGAGAGACCTGGCTTTGTCTTTGGTTTAAGCAGCGCCACGCCACACTGTAAGCACAGGCAGACGGGACTAGAGACTCTCTTACTTGAGTTTCTAACATTGAGTTTTATAGCACTTCTATGGTATAAAGTCACTCTCTTGAATTCTGGGATCATCCTACCTCCCACCTCTCACCGATGTTCATTGTCTCCTTTTATGGAATTTCTGCTCTCTCTGCTCTGCTTCACTCCTTCCACTCCCCCTCCCCCCTGTCCCTCAGATCCATGCCTAGTATTTGATGCTACAAGTTGGGATACTTCTTGAGGTCAGTCTTTCCCCTCGAAAACACACTAGTCAACAGCCATGTTTACTAAGCTCAGAGGCTGCACAGCCAGGGCTTCACTCTGGGAAGCAGAAAAGCTCAAAATAGATTATTCAGAGATAGGTCTAATTAATAAACGATGTCACCCAACATTAGAAATCGTTACTCTCCAGTGCAACTTGGCCCATAACAGGAGAGCATCTATGGGAGTAGTAAGAGACACCAAGGGGAAGCAGGGAATGTTTTCTGGAAATAGGAAGGCTCACAGTTATGTGGCTTTGCAGTCGTCTCCTCAGGCAGTGTCTGATCATTTGCTTTGGGCTATTTCCCAAATGACCAAACACCACTTCACCCCCTGCCAAGCTCAGCACATGGAGATCACTCGTGTTCCACTCTCCCAAAGTGCTTTGCAGCCTGCTTGGGGGAAAGGGGCAGAATGATGGTGAAACTTGCAGAAACCTGCCCTACTGGCCCGGAGGCCAGATAAAAAGGAACAAAGCCATTCTCTTCAGAATTCCTTTCTTTGCTCAGCTTTCCAGCTCAGTCCCAAGCTGTAAGTGCTACTGGGGATTCCCACAGGTCTCAAATGCCTTTATCCAGAGAATGGCTGGGGAGGGAGCACAGCCAAGCATGAAGTGGTGCACAGCTGGTAAGCGATAGGATCCAACCTTCAGGTGGTAGGATCCAACCGTCAATCAGGGTTTTGTTTGAACTGGTTCAGCCCCCTGCTGAGAAGTTTCACACACATGCACGCACACTTTGAGGAACTTTCCAGGTGAATCCTATGTATACCAAGTACATAGGAAGACAATCACCCATGGGCCTGGTTAAAATGTTGATTTTGATTCAGTACGTCTGGGTTCTCGCTCTAAGTGGGTGTCAAACCCAAATAAAGTGGTTCGAAGCTTTGTCTTTACTAGATGCTGACTACAAAGGGCCAGGTATTCAGAACATACATCCCAACCAGAAAGTTGCTTCTCAAGCCTGGACTCAGTCACTGGAGCTGGCAGAAAAAGTGCCCTACAAGAGCAGGGCGAAATACAAAATACGCAGGACCACTCAATGGTCCTTTTATGGTGCCGTTTGTGAAGTTAGTTGCCTCAGGTAAGCAGAACAGGTTTCTCCAGGCAAGGGCCTACGCCTCAGTCACTTGGACACTCAGGGACTAAGCTCACACCTACCATGTGCAGATTTGAACAATTTGCTGGAGTGGGAGATCTGGAACCCTAGAGTTCTGACCTCGACTGCTGAGATAGAGTACAGGTTTTCCTCGCATCGAAACAAGGAAGGTGGCACCAACTGAGTCTTGCAAACGCCTTGCTGAGGCCCTGCCCACCATCTGAGAGCTGCTAGGCCACGGCCTGGCCCAAGGAGCAGCACACTTGAGTGTCTGGCTGTGATGAAGAACAAGAACTAGGTTTGGCTGCTTTCTTCCTTTGATCAGGGGGGTCTGCTCAGCAGAAGAGAATGCCCCTGCACCCCAACCCCCGATTCCCTGGCCCCTCCAGAGCCTTTCTGTTGGCTGCAGGCCCTTGGAAGGACATGATGACCTCTAGAGACGGAGGCAAGGGGGCTCCGCACAGGGTGAGCCCGTCCTCGGGACCAGCGGGTACCCCTCCAGAGAGGCCGAGTAACAGCCTGCTGAGGGCAGAGGCCAGCCTGGCCCAACTGTGCACCATCAGGCCACTTGAGAAGCCACTGACCACCTGACAAACCTCAGTTGTTCTGGGACTCGATTTGGTAGGAACACTTGTAAGGGGCATGCCGACGCTGCAGTCATTCTGTGTGTCCCGACGGCAGGGGATGCAGAGTCAGCAGCACTTCTCTTTGTAGCTGCTCAGCTGGACGGAAGGCCCACTTCCAGTGGAACGGGATAGGCGCTCAGTGGTGCAGGCGGTGCTGGGCACCACCTGAAGGATGGAGATTCAAACCTACCCAACAGCTTCAAGAGGCACGGCCCAGGTGAACTGCTCCACAAGGTTCCAGTCAAGAAAACCGTAAGGAGCAATTCTGCTCTGAACCACAGTGGGCATGGAAGTAGGGCTGGGCAGCAGCTCACAGCAGCATGGACCAGAGAAGGGAGTATTCTCCGTGTTTATAAGCCACCTTGCCGTGCCTCACCAGTCCCTCTTTTGGCTGCACTAAGGCAGAGATAACGAAGATAACAAAGAATTTAAGGATGCAGCACAAGAGATAACACAGAATTTGCTTGGGGCAAATTCTGTTCAACAAATGGCAAAACAAGGTCACCTATTTCAGAGAGCTCTCTCCAGGATGCTGGCACCGTTTGAAGTCCTGCTCCCTGGGCCTCAGCTTAGTGGGCTGTCATGTGACCAGGAAGGGAGACAGCAGGGTCCCTGAACAATGGCATGTTACAGGGAGAGTAGCAGCCGAGCTCACAAAATAGGGCACCTGATGAGTGAAGGGCTCCCAGAAAGAAATGACTAGATGGGGAACTCTGATCCCAGCCCAGGGAGCTGAGAGCAGCAGGCACGGTCTGGTGGAAAGGTCTATGGATCACCCTTACATTAATTAAATGTCTCCATTATATTGGGGACTCAAATTAGTGCTACTCAAGAAGGGAGGGAGGCAGACAAACTATTTCCTTAGCATCCAAGTACTGAGCCCAACCCCCCGCCCCAGCCCCCCATTCCCAGAGGAGGGAATTGAGGGACTAAGGTGGTGACTTTAACCCGGGACTCTGAGAAATCAATTGAAAAGGCTCTTTTGGCTAACAACCCTCTTTAAAATGCAAGTATACACCTTGGGTCATTCACCTCTGGGAATCCATAGACTCAAGATAAGCAAACTGCTTCCCTCCCAATTGGGAGAGTTAGGAGGACTGGTGGTGGTAGGGGCTGGGAGTGTGGCCAGTGAGTGTTTGGGCACATCGAGCCCTTGAATTTCTCAAACCCAGAGGGACTGGCGTTAGAAGGGGCCTGAATCTAGTGCCTTCATTTTCCAGAGCAGAAAAGTGGCTTCCCCAAGGTCACAACAGGAGGTCAGTGGCAGAGCTGGTAACCTAGCTTTCCTTGGTAGGCTGTGGCTGCAGCGAAGGAGGGGTTTGCTCTGACTAGACAGGAGGGCATTAGGGCCCCTGAGGAGAGAGGGTCAGATATGGTAAGTGGCTGAAGCACGCAGGTTGGAAAGTGGTCTAGGTGAGGGCTTTCCAAAGTTTCTATTCGATTAACGAAGGAATCTCTAAACATGGTTAACGAGCACTCACATGCACGATTCAGTATTTCAAGAAGCCTATGCAGAAATGAGGGGTTCTGTTGGTGTAATGATTACAAGCCGGGCTGTTAACTGCAAGGCCAGCAGTTTGAAATCACCAGCCACTCCACTGGAGAAAAACAGGGCTTCTACTCCCATAAAGCAGGTGTCCTCAAACTACGGCCCACGGGCTACATGCGGCCCGCCAAGGACATTGATCCGGCCCACCAGGTGTTTTTTGCCCGGTTTGTTTTTCAACTTCAAAATAAGATATGGAAAGTGTGCATAGGAATTTGTTCGGTTTTTTTTTTTAACTATAGTCCGGCCCTCCAACAGGTCTGAAGTGGCCCCTTGTTTAAAAAGTTTGAAGACCCCTGCAAAGGTACAGTCTCAGAAACCTATCTTGTCCTGCAAGGTCACACTGTGGCTCAGAAACAGCTTGATGGCAGTGAGCTTGTTTTGGTAGCACAGTGGTTACGCATTGAGTGGCTAGCTGCGCGGTCAGCAGTTCAAAACCACTAGCTGCTCTGCAGGAGAAAGATGAGCTTTTCCGCTTCTGTGAAGGGTTAGTCTTGGAAACCCAAATGGGCAGTTCTACCCGGTCTTACAGGGTCGCCCTGAGTCAGAATTGACTGACAGTAATGAGTTCGCCTTTTCAGGAGAGGAACTAAAGCCAAGAGGTGGTGCTGTGGAATAGCTGTGGGGCTGCTAACACACAGCAGGCGGTCTGGCCAGCAGGCACTCCCAGGGGGAAAGACCAGGCTGTGTGCTCCCACAGAGCCAACAGTCCAGGAAGCCCTCTATCAGGTTGCTGCAAGTTCCAATCTGTGGCCGTGGGTTTGGATTTTTTTTTTTTAAAGAGGAAATAGCATACAACCTTCAAGAGAACAGAGTCCAGGTGGCACTGTGGTGAAGAGCGTGGTTGCTAACTGAGCCTCTGGAACCCACCAGCCGCTCTTTGGGTGGGTGGGGGGGAAGGTGGGGTGTCTGAGTCAGAGATGACTCTATGACACCCAGCACCACCAGCATCTCATGCATTTGTGAAAATGACCCATTTCCCCACAAAAGTTCTTACAATAAATGTACCCCTACATCTCAACCGTGGACTGTACAGTTAGACATGTGCCTTATTTGGCAGATCAACCAGGTGAGAACTGATCCCAACTCATAGTGATCCTAATTTCCGAGACAAGAAATCTTTGCCGCAGCAGCCTGCCTCCTCCTTCACCCAGAGTAGCTGGTGGGTTTAAACCTGATGGTTAGGAGGCCAATGCTTAGCAGGCATCGCCACCAGGGCTCACTTAGAAGAGGGTAGCAAAGCTGTGGGCCTTTCCACCTGGAGTCCCCTGAGCACTAGAAGGGAAGAGCGAAGCTGAGCTCGGCTCAGCAGATTGCTTCCCCTCCAATGTTGGTAAGCTTTTCAAGTTGCTAGGGCCCAAGTTGCTGCGTTGGTGCACAGCAGGCTGGGACTTGTTCACACAAGATGCCATCACCAGCTTGCCCCTCCGAGCAGTCCCCTCAGCTCTGCAAGCTCGAGCAGCCTGCTCTAGAGGGCCCCTCCTAGAGAAGGGACAAGCAGCAGAGACAGGAGGATGCCTGGAGGCATGAGGTCCCAGCTCCACAGCCAGGGTGGTCCTACAGGGGAGCTGGCCAGCAGAATGCAGGAGAGGCCCAGACAGGTGGCCCTACACCTGGCCTCAAAGTCACCACACAATGACCTTGTTGCATGCTTCTTGGATCCCGGGCATCTGGGAGATAGTCCAGCAGGGCTGAGCCACTGTGGGGAAGGCGTGTTAGGGTGGGCCCCTCCTTCCTCCTGGCAGCCATTACCATACAGCTGACTCTCATGCTGTCTCTTAGGATGCAGGCAAAGAGAGCAGCCCTCCCACCTCACCCACATCCCCAGCTAAAGTGTACATAAGCGGAATTGTAAACAGCTGAATGTTTTCCAAGCTGCCACCCCCAGTTATGAAGGAAGGAATCAATGGAGCGAACAGCCATGCAGCTCAGAACAGGAGCAACGGGGGATTTCCAACAGCTGCAGGAGCAGCTCCCCAGCCCACCAGCAGAGCCTGTAACAGGACTCACCAGCAGCACCTGCAGGACAACTTCCAAGAGGATGGTCAACACACCAGGGAACCCCAGCCAGCCCTGAAGGGGATGTGTGTGTGTGGAGGGGGAAGAGTTTTCAAAGAGTTCCACTTAAACCTTCGGATGGAAGCCAGCTCTGTGTAGTCCACGTGGGCTCCCGAATAGTCTCACATCACAGGAGATGCTAGGCTGGCTTTCAAAAGGCACACTATCTGGGAGCAATGATGGAGACAGCTCAAAGGGACCTCAAGATAAAAGGAGATGAAAGGATCACTTGTAGAGAACAGAGGGGACGAGCCGGACCTGGGCACATACATTTTCTGCTTCTCCATTCATGAAAATGAGGTTTACACTGTCTTCTGAGGCACCGGTGAATATTAAGAGTTTAGATAATAAAATGCTAGACTCTGACTACATTTAGAAGTGATGGAATGTGATAACATGTTGGGATTAGAAACACCCTAAGCCTAAATCCTAATTTTGCAATCCTAGACAAAGTACTTTATGCCTCAGTTTCCTCATCTGAAAAATGGGGTTCTTATAGTGGTTATGAGTTGGGCTGCTAATTGCAAGGTCAGCAGTTTGAAACCAGCCAGCTACTCTGTAGGAGAAAGACTGGGCTTTCTCCCCGTGTCAAGAGTTAGTTTTGGATACTCACAGGGGCAGTTCTACATCGTCCTGTAGGGTCGCTGTGAGTCGACACGGGCAGGGAGTTAGAGGAACACTAAATGAGATAAGGCAGCTCGAGTAAGACGGGAAAACCTTGGCTTTGCTACAAAAGAGCCAACGTTGCTGAGAGCAGAGAGAAGGTTCGGGAAAGGCGTACTCCTGCTCCCGTCTCATTAAGCCCCAGAACAGGATTAATCTTCCCTTGGCCAAAACTCCAGAAGCTAGAACAAGTTAAGACTAATGAGTGGAAACATGGAAGGGTGGATTTTTTTTTTCTTAAATAACTTGCCCGATGGTTTTGTGTCATTTGCTTTGATTGTTCAGAAATGTTGTAGGCCACATATGGATGGCTTCAAATATGCTAAAGATATCTGTGACTAGGGATAATTATACAGCACTGTAGACATCAAACAAGCCACACAACTGGCACTGCAAAAATAGCTCCCAGCAACCATGAACTCTCATTTCCTTGCCAAGATGTTCAATCTTCACTCTCAGGCCTGGCCGCTCCCCATTTCTGAAGAAGAGTTGGTCAGGGCACATGGCATGCCACGCTCATCTCTAACAGGAACTCTACCGAAGACAGTCACCTGGCGATGCTTAAAAAGAAGTTACAACAGCAAAATGTGACGCTTGTCGACATCTGGATTCATCTTAGGGTACTGGCTATCTGGTGTCCGAAAGCAAGCATCTTTTTAAGCCGATGTAAAAAGACAGTCCGTTCTTCTAGACTTTAATTCCACTAGGAAGTAATTTGGAAATTGAGAGAACAGGAAAGCAGATCCCTTTTCATGAAATGTATACATGATCTGGAAAAGGGGAAAGCGACTCCATTCATTATATGCAGGCTTAGAGGTCTGATAAAGAACCACCCAGCAATTGTGATCATCTGATATGCTCACATGCTTCCTATACTTTTAGTCTTAAAAAAATGAATCGTTCTTAATTGTGTAACCCCTGACTATCAAACGGCCCATTCCTTGACCATGTCCAACACTGCACTCTGTTTTTGCTAATTGGAGGAGCAGAAATGTCCAGAATAACAAGACTGCTACCTTCAGGAAGCAAATGGTTGTCAGTTCCTCAGCAGCCCCCAAATAGCTCTAGTCACTTGAATCACAGAGGTGCTGTGCCTCTGAACAGCCTTACAACTATCACCTCTGATTGTAGGCACTAATTCAAACTGAAAATGTAAAAGTAACTCGGGGCTTAAAATGAGTCCACATCGACTTGAATTGTGCACACATCCTTAGGGCGCTTACTCCCGTGCACTTCGGTTGTCAAGCAGAAAACAGGCTTAACAGTGGTTTTAGCTGGTGGCTCAGGCTGCAGTTTAAACTGAGCCTTAACCCCACGTATGGCAGGACTTCTACTTCTGAAGGCTGTTCAGCTCTGTGTCCCGTCAAATGCTAACTTACTTGAGAGGAGTCCTCTGTCACTGGCCCAAAGCCGTCAGAGGGAAACTGCTCTTGCCCAGGGAGGCAGGCGTGTGGCGGGCTGCAGCAGTCACACACCACAGCAGCTTCTTGGGGGGCACACATACACAACTCATTTGGTGACATTCCTCCTGGCCACAGAAAATGACCATCTTCATCGTTCTAGTTGCAAATGGACACAAAACAAACGGAATCAGAGAAGGGGGCTCATTCTCCATGTCCTCTTCTCCTCTTTCTAAGTGTGGGTCTGCCTCAGCCTGGAGATCAGGGAGCAGGGAACAGCTGGGAGAACCTGACCATAAACTGTCTCAAAGTGGTGGGCTGGCAAGTCTCATAATATAACTGGTGGGGTGCAGAATTATCATCCTTGGAATCACCAATCTCTTTCTATCTTAAACTTTTATTTTATTTTGGCTTGCTGATCCATGTAGAGGAAAGTTAAGAACCCACACAGGACAGTAAATGTTGTTTATTCACAGCTTTGCACAAGGTGACACACTAAGGGGTACCGGCACAGTTATACAGGAAGAGGCTCTGTGTGTGTGTGTATGTGTTTGTGTGTGTGTGAGAGAGTGAGTGTGTGAGAGAGGGAGAGACAGATTAAAAAGGCATTCAAAAGCTCAGCGAGTCTTAATTCTGGGACAGTAACCTACACACACACACATTTCCCCCCCCCCCCAAATTAATAAGCCTAGGGAAGTGACTGGGGAGAGAGGAGGCTTTCTGCTTGGTAAAGACTTACAGCCTCAGAAACCCACAGGGGCAGCTCCACTATACCTCACAGGGTCACTACGATTTTAAATCGACTTGACAGCAATGATTTTTCAGTTTAAGGAAGTGACAAGCAGCAGCACAAGTTCTATCGTATATGAGCATCTATCCATTTCTTCTCTTGGTTTATTCCTGCTCCCTCTGAACCAGGATACCCAAAGTAGCTGAGACAGGATATGAGTAAGGCAGGAAAAAGGATGTGGTTTGAGAACGAGTGGATTCTAAGCCAAAGTAAGGAACAGGCAAGTCAGAGATGGAGGAAGGGGTCTTGATTGCAAGGAGAAAACTCAAGTCAGTCAATTGAGACTAGGAAGTCAACGGCTGAGGAGCTATGTCTGGGAGAGCTTTGGGCCAGAGGCCAGCAGCAGAGCACCTTCCGACCACATGACCTTCCAGGGGACCGCAAAGACAACAATGGCCGAGAGGTCCCAGAACCAGGAGTCAGGACTAGACCGGAGGAAGTGGAGCTCAAGTCTCTGCCTTACTTTGTGGGATGTGGAAATAATAAATAGGGAACCCACTCAACAAAGGAGAACTGGAAATTAAGCCATGACCTGAGAGAAGAGTGGGAAATTCCGGGAGCTGATAAACAACAACACTCATTAAGCGCTAGGTACCAGCTGTCAGTAAAACAAGAGTTTTTAAAGTGGGTGAAAACAGGAAAGAGGCTGCTCTTGAAGGTGAAGCTGGATGACTGAGAAACCAATTTAAGAACCACAGAACAGCAAACTAAGAAAACAGCCACTTTCTCCAGATTAAAGGCACCCATTCTTCCCAGCCCGCAGTGGCAAGTACGCAAACAGATTCCTGGTGGGCTGAGAGGCAGAGCTCAGGGGATGAAGAATGCCTGGGAACGGCAGGTGCCAAAAGAGCACTACCACGCATCTGCTGGACACCCAGGGACAAGCCAGCCCTTGTGAAGGAGCCAAGGCAGAAGCCCTGCTCCCCACCTTTCAGGGGCCTAGAATTGGGGTGGGAGATGGTTTACCAGAAGATTCACAAGTGTCAACATTTCCATTTACAGATCCAAATCCTGGGAACTCTGTATTAGAACACACCTATTTCTATTCCACAGGGCTCCATAGAAAAAAAGGCCCAATAATGATGTGTAAATCTGACTGAATAAGGCAGGTAACTGTTTTAAGTAGCCCAGATGATGGGAAATCGTCCTGTCTTTTCCACCTAACCCTACATCCCCATCTCAAGTGGCATTGCCACAGACAGGTCTGCTTGCCCTGCACAGGAATTAAAGGGGGGGTGGGCAGGGGGAGACTGCAACACAACAGCTGGGATGGGGTCTTCTTGCTTCATTACTCTTTAATGTTCCAGCTCACCTAAAAATCCTCGAGGTTCTAACATTTGGGTTGACTCAAGAGGGGAAGGAAAATCCCAGGTGAATGATAATTGGATTATCCAGTTATGCCACAGGCCAAAAGGCTGGTAAAGGCCAGGCAGTAGGTTCTAGGGCAGTTAAAGTGACATTATTGGTCTAAACTCCAAATCAAGACACTTGGGCCAAAAGACAATGGGACAGAATATTTTAAACTGGGCTGTCCTAGAAAAATCGGGGACATAGGATGGATTTAGGTCCGGGGCTTACCTCACAGCAAGGGGTCTTCTGAGCCCAGCATGCTAATGAGAGGGGATTAAGGATCAAGGATGGGAGCGATCTGAGGGGAAAGCTGACACTGATTTGTAAAGCAGGGAAAAGGCGAATAAAGGAGTGCCAAGTAGACAGCTCGTGGAGAAGGTAAACATTCTAGGAAGGAAAGTGGGCCAGAACTGAAAGTCACTGAACTCTCGGCCATCAAAGGTGGGGGTGGGGTATCACCGGCACACACTGGTAACCAATAAGCACTGGGTGGCCAGGGGCTCCGACGTAGCCGCTTCACCAGAGGTTGGCAACCTGACCTCTCTGTGGACTTCAATTCAAATAGAGCCCGTCACAAAGCCCTATTTTAATAGAGAACCAACCAGCGCAGTGGGTCTCCAAATGGCAGGAGAACGCGCTTCTAAAAATGGAACAGTGGGCAGACACAGTACGGCTAGTCCATTTCCATCCAATTAAAAGCCTCGTGAGACGGAACTCCGTTAAAAACAAAACTCGGCATCGAAGCCGCAGGCGCCTCCAGGAGCGGCAGTCCGCCACCAGCGAAGCACCGCGGCTGCCAGCGGTCCAGCCCCACGCGGGCCCAGCCCCCCCCCGCCCCGGGCGCCCGTGCCAGGATGACGCGTGGGGGACGCGGGGTGCGGGCAGGGACGGGGGCTCAGCGCTCGCACGCCGCGGCTGACAAGGCGCCGACGGGGGAGTGCGGGCGGGAGGCCAGGGCCTCGGCCCCGGAGACGCCTGGCTAGGCCTTGCCAGGCCCCCGCCCAGGTCGAGAACGCGAGTCGTGGGCTGGCACGACTGGCAACCGACTAGGCCTGGCCCGGGAACGGCACCAGAGGGCGGTGCCCGCTTTCCAGGGCGCCCCGCGCGGCCCCTGGGCCCCCTCTAGCCGAGAAGCCCTCCCCGCACGGACACTGACCTGTCCAGGGCCCGGCTGGGCCTGGCCGGGCGGGGCCTACACAGCCCCTCGGCCGGGCGCCGCCTCGCGCGGGGTCCCGGGCCCGGGCGGGCCGCCTCCTCTCCGCCGGGAGCCTCCGAGCCGGGGCCCGGGGCTGCCGCGGCGCACCCGACCGTACCGGCCTGGCCGGCGTCAACAAAGGGCGGCGGGGCGCGAGGCCGGGGCGGGGGCGCGAGGCCGGGGCGGGGACGCGGGCGGCGGCCGGGATTGCGCGCGCGCGGCGGACGCTCGAGGGCTGCAGCCGCCGCGGAGACAATGCGGCGCGTCCGGGCCGGGCTGCTGCGGCCGCCTCCGTCGGGGGTGGGGCGCGAGCGCGGGGCGGGGCCTGAGCCGCACGGGGCGGGGCCGCCGGGAGCCGGGGGAGCAGGCGCGGAAGGCCGGCCGCGCGCTTCCTTTGTGCCGACGGCCCCCGCGGGGCGAGCGGGCGCGGGCGCGGGCGCGGGCCGGAGTCAGCCCCGCCCCGCCGCCCTCGCCCCGCCCCGCCGCCCTCGCCCCGCCCCCGCGGCCCTCGCCCCGCCCCCGGGCCTGGAAGGCCCTGGAGGCCGGCGCCTGGGAGGGAAGGAAGCTGGGCTCGCGCGCGCTTAGGGATGCCAAGGTTCACCGAGACGCCTGCCGTCGTCACCCCGCAGCCATCACCTGTCCCAGGAGGCATGTTGGGCTGTGGCAGCCCCGCCACAACCAACTTACTACCTCGAGGGCCTTAGCGGGATAATAATAACCACGCCCGTGGGTCAAGCCCTACCTAGGCGACCGCGCGGCCTCACTCACTGTTCACATTAACCCTCCAGGTCACTGTCCTCCCACGGAGAAATGAGGACGAGAAGGGGCGTAATGGCCAAAGGGACCCACTGACACTTCCGTATGAGGATGCTCTCAGGCTGACCGCAAAGGTTACCTGGGGAAATGGATACAACTAGGAGCTCAGTAAATGTCCCAAACGATGTTGGTTTAAGCCGAGGTGCCTTGGTGCACACGCATGCCCTAGATAGGCTAACGGCCTTGTGGGTGAGGGTTGCCACATGCATCGTCACCCAGGGTGCTCAACCCCAGGAGCTTTGGGGGGTGGGGCAGAGAGTGAAGACACCAAGTTCTCGCTCGACTTCAACGTATTCCCATTATTGCCCCAATTCGTTTGCCCACTTCCACTCTTCGCCCCACTCCCCAGGCCTTTGATTCCACATATCATATTTTTCCATTATTGACTTCTCTCCATTTCCTTGCTCAACTAAATATTTGCGTTCCCTTTTCATCTCTGCCTTTACATTCCTTATACTTTACATTCTGCTTAATCAAGTATGACCACATGTCACTGAACACCTGGTCTCACTAATCCCCACACAAGCTCACACTTGCCCACATCCCCCCACCTCCCTTCCTTACACTAGCCCTTCCTAGACTGGCCTTTCCCTGCTCTGCATGCTCAGGTCCTTCAAGGCCCAAGGCCCAAGAACAGCAGGCGGCACACTTCTGCACAGGACCCCCGAGGAGGGACTTTGGATCTGGCAGACCATTCAGTCACTCTTGCAAGTACATGCTCACTAACCGTGAAGGTGCACAAAAGCAAGCGCGCACACACACACACACACACACACACACACACACACGGTGGCTGTGTTCCCAAAAAAACTATTTATAACTCTGATATTGGAATTTCACAGATTTGGGGGCATACCAAAAATAATTCTTTTGCCTCGTAGGAAATCATTAAAAAATACAAAAGCCATTAGTATTGACTTATGGGCTGTCAAACACTGGTGCTGCGACCAACATGGTCCTGGGGCCATGGTTTGCCAGCCTCTGCTCTCAACCCTGCCACGGCCTCCCAGACAGCTGTCTGCTCATCTCTGCCTGGGCACCGCGCTTCCTACTTCAAAGCATTTAAAGCACGTACCTGTCGTTTTCTCTGGCATTTGTCCAGGTTGCAGCCGTTAGTGTATTTGTTTTTTTGCCTGTGCCTTTCTTATCCCCGTAGAGTCCTGGTGACGTAGTGGGTTCCCATCGGGCTGCTAACCACAAGGTCAGAAGTTCCCAACGGCCAGTGCCGCTCCGAGGAAGAAAGAGGGGGCTTTCTACTCCCACACAGTCATCGTCTTGGAAACCCCCAAGGGGCAGTTCTGCCCCATCCTGTCGGGTTGCTATGAGTCGGAACTGACTCCACAGAACTGCCTTACCTTGCCCAGCAGACCTTAAGGTCCTGGAAGGTAGAGTACAGATCACTTTCTCTGCATCACTTCCCATTTCACTGAGCTTTGCATGGAGCAAACTTATTTTAGTTTGGGGTGGCTGACACTTGTTACAACTGAGCAAAGCTGGTACCTAAGAGCAGATAGATGCCTGCTATGTGTAGGTCACCTTTCTTGAGATTTTCATGACGAGAGAGAGAAAGGTGGGCAGATGTCAGCTCATTTAAGGGTTGTTGGCTGACAAACTCTTGAACAGAAGTGCTGTCCAAAACTAGCCTGGAGGCAGGGCATTGTCTCAGACACGTGGTCTGGAGATTTTCTCATTCACTGAGTGTGAAGGCAAGGGGAGAGGCGCAAAAGGTGCCTGTAAGCGTGGTGACGCTGTACCTCACCAGACGGCCTCTGATGTAACTCACGGCACAGAAGCACAACCTGTGGGCGGGTGGAAGCTACAGGAGAGCATATTTGGACAGGATTTTAAGAGGCACAATGGAATGGGCTGCTTTTCAGACAGTGAAGGCCAGGCCACTGAGAACATGCACAAAGAGGACAGATGGCCTCCTTCCCAGATCCTAATTCCCCTAATGTTCCTTCTCCATGTCCTTGTGCTCTTTTCCCATGAAACCATTCCCCTTACAGTACTTTTTGGAACATTCCCCACCCCCAGCTTTTCCATAACTATTTTTCTTCTGACTCCTTTTCTAATTCTCAAACTTCTTCTTTCGACTCTACCTCCTCCCTCTCCCAACAGACTTAGCCCACTGGCTATAACTGTCCCCCTGGATGGCACGCGGCTCCTGGCCCAGAATGATCCCGACATCTGGGCCACACTGGTGATATACCCAGCAGAGGGGAAGGAAAGCAAACGGATCTGGCCAGCAGACGGAGGCACTGCTGTGACTTTCCCAGCAGGGTGGAGGGGCCCAGCAGTCTCCTGACACCCACGCCCTGAACAACCCCCCTTGTAACTGGGCATCTGCAGGCGGACCATGGTGATTCCAGGTCCTTTGAAGATGCTTCTGTGAGCCGGACGCACCCTGAATGCCACAGCCTAGGCATGCCCTTGAACTGAGCTATGGCGGGCATGTGGCTGCATTTCTGATGTCAAGAGTGCCTTCTCATACTAAGGAGAACGGAGACACCTGGGTAACCGCCTCAGCTCTCAACGTGGCAGGTGTGCATACAGCTCCAGGGACCCCCGACAGCAGTGACCTCGAGGTCTCAGAACTGGCGATCATTTACTCCCCCTTTCCTGAGGCCCCCAGGAACAAGGCCCCGGATGGCAAGGAAGGCTGACTCTTCCCTCCCCAGGGCCCCGCTAGCTACACCCCATACCGTGAGCTGGGGAATGCTGGATGTTAGGGCTCTTAGGTACAGGAAGGCCACCAGGCATGGCGGGGATGATGGCTTGCTGGTGTGGTGATGGGCCAGCCCGAGTCTCCAGCCCGCTCTTCTCCCCGGGCACCACCTCCTTCCAGTCATCTGGAGTACACTGCTGGGGCTGTGGAGGATCAGGACAGAGAGCAGGTTGTCTTAGGGACTGCCTTGACATTCTTGGGCATTAACCATCCCTTCCGGGGAGGACAGAGGGCAGGTAAAGATGATTCCCATTTGACCCAACTTAGGGAGAGCTCCTCCTCTTTCTTGGCATGCCCATTCTGGTCTCAACACTCAGCCTATCCAGAAGCTCAGCTCAGTGAGTGCTGGGGATCATCTAGCCAGGGCTGCCCCCTTTGCTCCCTGGACCCTGAGAGGAGCGTACTCACCGCAGGGGAGGCAGGCTGTAGCTGCAGGATGACGGCCGAGGTGTGCTGGAACCTGCGTTGAGGGAGATGAGATGGGCCCTCCGGATGTCCATTATGGGACCCCGCATCTGGCATGGGAGGGTGACATTGCTGAGTGCTGCCAGGCTTGTGCAGGTTGGCAGTGGGGCCCTGGAGGGGCAGGGTGGGTGTAACTGGGCCTAGTGGCATGGCGTGGGCTTCTGAGCTGGGCTGGAGGGCCAAGCTGGGAGGGACGGATGCGAGCTGGGTTTGGGACTGGGGCTGGAGCACCGGCCGTGACTGCTGCTGCTGCTGCTGCTGCGAGGGTGGCACTGGCTGCTGTGGCGGCGGCTGCTGCTGCTGCGGCATCACAAACTGGGGCTGGAGGTGCTTTGATGGTGGCTGTGAGAGGAGCTGGTGTGGCTGCAATTGAGCATAGGCTGGGGGGTGGTTGGGGGAGACTCAGGTTAGGTAGCATGGCTTGCCCTCCTTTGCAATGTGCCTTAGCACCCCCTTCCCCCAACCATGCCACACACCACCCGCAAAGGCAAAGGGTCTGCCAGACTCAGGGCCTTTCTTGGTTCTCCGCCTTCCTCAGGCCGTAACCCTTTCAAACAGCTCCTCATGTGGTGGGGACCCCCCGCTCAACCATAACATGATTTTCATCGCTACCTCATCACTCTAATTTTGCTACTGTTATGAATTGGGCGACTCCTGTGAAAGGGTCGCTTGACCCCCAATGGGGTCACGACCCACAGGTTGAGCACGGCTGACCTAGAGCCTGGTCTGATCATGGCCAGGGCTCGGCTTGCTCCCTCTCGGCAGTCTTGCTTTCTTTCCCTGCCGCCATGTGGGCTCCTTGAGTTGCCCTCCAAACCCAAATCAGAACGTCCCCTCTGACCAGCAAACAATTTGCATGGGGCTAAAGGGGGTACAATCCCTGCAGAAAGTGGTGTAGGGCATCCTCCAAAAAATGGGAATAAAGACCATATCCCAGCCACCCCTCCACTTGGTCTCCACTCAGTGCACAGCCTAAAGAACGAAGAGCCAAAGCACAGAGAGACATGTGCACACCCAAGGTCAACGCAGCACTAGTGTTATTATGATTTTTTGCTGGCCACTAGCAAAAAGATGGAAATAACTTCAATGTCCACTGGGGGAAGAATGGATAGATGACCTTTGCAATAAGACACACATTCAAGACTAACAATGAATCTGTGAAGCACCTCATGGCATGGAGGGCTTGATGCCTAGTCAATCCCAAAAAAGACAAAGATTGTATGAGACCACTGTTATAAAAAAAAATCAAGAAAGCATTTCCATCCTAAAAGAAACAAGACTCAGATGGTCACCGGAGCTGGGAAGAGAGAGGATGGAAGAGGAAGCCACAGGCTAGGGTTTCGATGTGTTAAGTTGGGTGATGGGGAAGACACTATCCAACAAGAAGGAGATGGACGAAGGATGACAGAAACGGGACAGGGCATCGGGAGGTCTGATGGGATGCTGAATGTAGAACCGACAATCTGCTCTGTAAACCTTCAAACAGAAAGTTAAAGAGAAAAGCAACACAGGACACCCCCCACCTCCGCCCCCCAAAAATCTCATCTCCTCTGTGAAGCTGTCAGCCACTAAGGCTTAGTGGCTTAGTGACTAAGTTGTTCAGAGGGACAGTGTCCTCCACCACATGGCCAGGCGCTCTCCCATCTTCCCCCAGCCCCTGTGCCCTTCACTCCTGGTTCTCCCAACTGCCCAAGCCCTGCCCTGCATGGCCAGCTCTTACCCAGCCAGCCCTCTGGCTCGGCTCAGGTCAGACAAACTCCAGGGAGAGCTAGTTTCACAGGGGGCCCTCAACTGGCTGGTCAGGCTCCATAACTCATTTTCTTCCGTACTATGGGGCTCGGGCCTAGCTGTTACCCTCAGCTTTCTCACCTAAACATTGGAAATCATAGTTGCTCCTCCCCTGACTGTATCACGTGGGAGAAAATGACATGATGGTTTGGCTAGGAGACTCAGGGCCAGAGAGCTTACGTTCAGCCAGAAAAGGAGGGCGGGAATGGTGGCTCAGCTTGGAGAACATAATCAGTGTCTCTGAACAAGCCGTTAGCTTGGTGTGTGTTTTGCTGTGTACATTCTCAACAACATACAATCCGTTAAATAATTAGATGATATGATGGGCATGACACAATGGCTGCCACGCAGCCACGGTCTAGCGATTTTATTAGAACTATTACTGCGGTGTTGGTTTATGCAAAATATCGGGTCTGTTGACTCACAGTGACCTCCTGGGATGGGGTAGAGTTGCCCCAAGGGGTTCCCAAGGCTGTAAACTTTTACAGAAGTATGTGGCCCCATCTTCGTCGAACCCCTGTACCACAAGGGCGCCTATCAATCTTGTTTTAGAGTCTTAAAATAGGCTGGGTTTACCTCAATTGTAATCATGTTTTCTGAGGTGGGTTTTTAATAGGTTCTTATCTAACTTCCTTTCAGATCACCTATCCTTTGTGGTCAGAACTCTGCTGTGTGTCTTTATCGAGAACATTGCATGGGGCATGCCTGATGCTTGAATGCTAAGCAAATCAATGCACCGCCTTCATCTGGAATTGATTGGCTACCAGGTGTTGCGAGCTTTCCCTTCTTCCATGTCAATCAGGCTGACCCTATGAGGTCAGGATTTTCAGTAAGTATATAGCTTCCTGCTTTGGACACAGGATGGATTCCAGGATGGAGCGCTGAGATCCATTGGCCTGATGCAGAGCGTAGATGTCCAGTGACATCCAGGCCAGCTGGGGATGGGGCCAGTTCAGCTGCATCTGCCCTACCTAAGAGCTGCTCTGCACAGAGACGTCCACACCTGGGGAGCCATCAGAGAGAGGCTGTGCCATACAAATGCCCAGGGCCGAGGGCCCCAGGTGGACGCTCAAGAGTGGAGATGAACAAAGCAAAGAGTCAGCCTCAGGAAGGACAAAGAAAATGCGGAGTCCCTGAGCTAACATTTTGAAAGGACTCACTGAAGCTAAAGGTGGAAAACAAATATTTCAAACGGAGTGAAGGAAGGGCCTTTCTTCTTTGAATGTTCTCTATCTACACGCAGGTTTTCAACCATCTCAAACACGCCATTTGCAGCGTCTTTGCCCGGCTGCAGGCCAGCGGGCCACAATAGGAATGGGAGGGCAAGGACAATCAGGTCATTACCAATACCCATATACATGCATGCACCCCCAAACCCAAACCCAACTCATGGCCAGTGAGCCAACCCCGTAGGACAGACTAGAACTGCCCTGTGAGTTTCCCAGAACGTAGCTTTTCCCGCTCACCCCCCATCTCCGGGGTTTGATTGAGATAAAATTCATATATCATACACTTCCATAGTCATATTTAAAAAGAAGCGTACACACATCACCACAATCAGTTCCAGTACATCCGCCTCCCTCTGGTATTTATCATCTGCTCTCAAATTCCCCTTCGCTTCCCCCGCCCCCACCCCGGATCCCTCACAAATCGTTACATCAATTATTGTCTCTATACACTGCCCTTCTGTGTCTTATATACTGGGAAACATATCAAAGACAAAAAAGAAAAATGGAAAGAAAAAACATTGACAACATTAAAATAAGCCGGAGAGGACACCTCTGTTGAGAAGCAAGTGAGAACTATTTAAACCTAGAACAAATCCAGACAGGGTCAAGAGGGAGCTCAGCTGACCAGGTATCCTATTACACCATAGCTCCATCCACCATAGTCAAGTTTACAATAATCTCTGTCTGAAAGTGAGGCTGTGCACGTCCCTCGACTGTGGCAGAGGCTTAAACCACACAGGTCCTCCTCAGGTGGATTTGGGCTCCCCTCTAGCTAGCTGCACAGTGCGTGTTCACAATTTAAGCTCTGGTACCTTTCCCTCCATTGGATTTGGATTTTGTTGTTGTTGTTGCCATCTTTGGATCACACAAGCTGGTGTGCTTCTCCCGTGTGGTTGACGCCTCCCTTAGATGGCTGCTTGTTTGAATGCGAGCCTTTAAGATTGATTGATAGTCGAGCACCATGTGCTTTCTTGACCTCACTTTGCTGTAGCTCCCATGTCTTCAGTGCTCACTTCATGAAGGCGAGTATCGAGCAAAGTCCTGTCAAAAGAACTAACTGTTCTTGGATTGGGGCTAGAACTAAGTGGGAGGCCAGAATGCATTCACTTGTCCATGGATTATGTACAACTCTGGTTTACTTTAGTGGTCTCATTCTCATTTTATAACAAACAGCATTGCCAATCACCCCCCTGGGACATAAGGCAATTCTATTGATACCATCAATAATTTATCCAATGGCATAGAATTGAAGAATTGAGAAAAGGAGGTTATGCAAGGATAGCCTGGCTGCAAACTGCAACCCGTGAGTTGTTGTTTGAGACTAACTCTTTATGGGAGTAAAAAGCCTCGTCTTTCTTCCTCGGAGCAGCTGGTGGTTTCAAATTGCTGACCTTGTGGTTTGCAGCCTAATGCATAACCCACTAGGGCACCAAGGTTCCTGCTGCTGCTATTTATGTACATATATGTCTATATAACATATATGCACATATATATAATGTGGATACATGACTATTGTAGCTGGAGAAAGAGGGAATGTGGACGATGTCTAAGCTTTTCATGTGGCAACAATGAAGACTAGGATTGCAACATGTCCGCAGGAGTTTGGTTTAGGCCCAGGGAACCCATCTAAGGTCACCATGCTTCAGAATTGACTTGGTAGCCGTGAGTCTGCTTGTGTGGTTCATGTTGGGGTTGCTGAGATATAGGAGATTCCTATCGACCCTATCTAGAGTTTCTGAGACTGTAAGTCTTTATGAGAGCAGAAAGCCTCATCTTTTTAAGATGGGCAGCTGGTGGGTTTGAATGACCAACATTTCCGGTTAGGGTCCAAACACCTAACTACAGTGCCACCAAGGCCAATAAACACTTCACTTGCTGGGATGGGAATGGGAACTGCTGTCCCCTTATCCTTGAAGTTCCTAAATTTCCCTCCCTAACTCACTCAGCTCCCTGACGGTTCCTCTCTCTGAAAACCTAGAGTAGTTGTTTCAGGACAAATGACGTTACTGTTGAATATGACAAGACTGGGATTACAGTGTGCGAGGGTTTAGATCAGTGGTTCTCAACCTGTGGGTCGCGACCCCTTTGGGGTCGACCCTTTCACCGGGGTCACCTGATTCATAACAGTAGCAAAATTACAGTTATGAAGGAGCAGCAAAAATAATTTTATGGTTGGGGGCTCACCACAACAGGAGGAACTGTATGAAAGGGGCGCGGCATGAGGGAGGTTGAGAACCACTGGTTTAGATAAACTCATAGATCAGAAAGTCCAAGGTCCCCTCTCCTCTCCTCCCCTCACTCTTCGCTGTGTTTCTCTGCCCTGCCCTCAGAGAGGCAGTGTGTCATCAAGGCTAAGTGTGGCTTCCGGAGTCAGAATGACTGCATTCACGTCCTCGCCCTGCCACTTAGCAGCTGAATCCTGCCGGGCACATTATTTGAATCCTCTGGAGCTTAGTGTAATGTAACCTGTAAAATGGGGATAATGATGAAATCTCTCTCATAGTTACTTCCCGCAATAGGCAGAATTAGTGATTCACTTGTTTCCCAGAAAGTGCTTTGAACTTCACTGACTCACTGCCCTAGAGTTGACCCTGACTCACGGTGACCCTATAGGAGAGTAGAACTGCCCTGTAGGTTCAGAGGCTGTAAATCTTCATGGAAGCATACAATCTCATCCTTCTCCTAGAGAGCAGCTGCTGGTTTTGAACTGTTGACCTTGTGGTTAGCAGCCCAACGAGTAACCACTATGCCACTGGAGCTCCCTGCCTTGAATTGAGTAGATGCTTAATCAGCAATACTGAGTGAATGACAACATGGCGGGACTCTATTTTGTCCCACAAAACTTTACCTTTTCAGAAGCAGAGGATCTGAGATGAGTCATTGGGGTCTAATGCGCATTCTAGTTTATTGAAGGAAGAGCCGGGATCGTTTCCGTGTTTGCTCTGTCTCCAGCCTCAATCTCCAATCCAATGTAATGGAGCTGCTGTGCCTTGCTCCAGTCTCCTGCTCCTCTGAGTGTTTCTCCCTTCAGCGTAGGTGCTTCCATTTCCCAGAATGCTGTGCTTCCGTGATCCAAAGCTTCAGGGTCTCTGGCCCTGCTTTCTCGCTGTTCGCCTTAACCCCCAACCGGGCATTTTACTCAGAGTTCTTGCTTGTTTCCCACCCTGTTTGTTTGGCTTATTTTGGATTTGATATATGTTTTCTTATCTGCATATTTCACTGATTCTCAAAAATGTATTCTTACTTTCCACTCCTTTTGGGGGGATGGGCTGTGCCTTCCAGGTGATGTCAGTGAATGGGCAGTTTTGCTTTCTTAGCGTTAACAATGACACATCTGCGATGACATGGAAACGGGGCTTATCTTATTCTTTTGTGTGATGTATCTGTCCTGTCTTTTCTGCGAGGCTGTGTGCTTCCTGTGTCAAGACGGTGTCTCGGGTTTCTTTCTTTTTCAGTTTAAAGGGTGTGCTTTATTTAATTCACTTGGAGAAAGATGAAGCTTTCCACTGCCTGAAACAAAGAGTTAGCCTCGGCCCCCCACAGGGGCAGTTCTAGCCTGTCCTCTAGGGAATCGTGACTCAATGGCAGCGAGTGAGAGTGTGCAGTGACCCTGGCCTGCGGGAGGGCTGCGGGGAACCTATGGGAGAGGCATCGACTACCGTTCCACGGCTGCGCTTAGCGGTTCAGAAAGTTATTTAGCGAAGATAAGCTTTGCACCTTCATGCACTCAACAAAAAACTTACTGAAAACCTACGACAGATCAAAGGGGGCCTGGTAGTACAGTGGGTTAAGCACTTGGCTGCTGACTGAAAGGTGATTGGTTTGAACCCACCGACCGCTCCACTCTGCAGGAGAAAGATGTGGCAGGCAGTGTACTTCTGTAAAGGTGACAACCTTGGAAGCCCAAAGGGCAGTGCTACTGCCTAATGGGCTGCTATGAGTCAGAAGTGGCCCAGAAGCCAAGGGCCTGTGGGTTGTGGTTCCCACAGATCAAGTACTCTGTGCCAGGTGCTGGCTAATGCACGAGCCCCTCCCCAGACCAGAACACAGTCAGTCTGTAGGCGGGACAGCGGGGAAACAGATACTGCCAGCATTTGATCCGTGTAGGTGAGGAGACTCTGTCACCAGGAGGGGGCAAAGGGGACCCAGTTTGGGAACGATGACAGGAGAAAAGCCTATGGCAGGTGCAGAGGCCTGAAACAGCAGGACACCCTCAGGGAGCTGCCGGGCTATGGGAGAGGAGCTGGGAGAGGAGGCGATTTGGGGTTGGGCCTCAGCTCTCCCAGCTTCCTCAAGAGGCTGCTCACCTCCAAAGATGCAGGCCTCTCTTAGGTGGTCTTGGGAGCGACTGAGATCCAAGCTGGCTCCCAATCTTAGAGCCAGCTTGACATGGAAGGAAGGAGACATTGGTCAGTGTAAGACATGAAAAAATAATAATAATTTATAAATTATCAAGGGCTCATGAGGGAGGGGAAAAATGAGGAACTGATACCAAGGGCTCAAGTAGAAAGAAAATGTTTTGAGAAGGATGATGGCAACCAATGTACAAATGTGCTTGACACCATGGATGCATGTATGGATTGTGATAAAAGTTATATGAGCTCCAGTTAGATGATTTAAAAAAAGAAAAGAAAAGATGAAAAGCTTCAAGTCACAGCCAATGGCTTTCTTGTGCTGCATTCCCTCCAGGCTTGGGGTTAGGAGTCTGGGGGAAGTGGAGCTAATTCTTCCCTGTCAGAGAAGAGGTAGGTAGCTCATAAAAACAGGATGGCCAACCACAGGGGCACTTTGTGGTGGTCAGTGCCAGCCTTCTGTCTTTGGAACAGCTTTGCAAAAGTACACATGACCAAATGCCCTCTGTGGGCATGAATCCTTATAGCTTTCCATAGCATACGAATATCTCCACCTCTGGTCCTCCCCCTACCCCAGCTAGCTGTGGCACGGGGTGGCAGAACAGCACAAGCATGGGCTTTAGAGTCAGATAGACCAGGGCTTGAATCTTGGCTTTGTCACCTCGATGGGATATGTACAAGCTGCTTAACCTCTTTGAATTTTGATCTCTCCTTCTGTCACTGTGATACACACCATAGGACCAGGTGAAATACTATTGATGACACACAGAGGTCCACTGCCTTTGCTCTAAGCATGGCACTTAGAAGGCACTCAATCCATGGGATCTATGCCTGTGGCACTGTCGGGCAAGCATTGAAGTGCTAATCACAAGGTCTGTGGTTCAAACCCACCAGCCACTCCACAGGAGAAAGAGAACACCGTGGGCTCCCATATAGATTGACAATGCCTCAGAAACCCTATCTAGGGTTACTATGAATTGGAATCAACTCAATTTCCCCCTCTTTTTGGTTTTCAGATTTTTAAAGCGAAGGCGTCTTGATGGCACAGTGGTCAAGTCCTTATCTGCTAACCAAAGGTTAGTGGTTTCAACACACAGGCCAGTCCATGGGAGCACGGCGTGGTCATCTGCTCCAGAGAGATGACAGCTCTGGAGACCCTGTGGGGCCATTCCACTCTGTCCTACGTGATTGCGAAGAGTCCAAATCAACGTGAACAATGTTTTGTTTGTCTGTTTTGTTTTGAGTGGGTCTTATTATTTAAAAAAATGGAGAGTCTCTGGGTGATGCAAATGGTTAACGTGCTCAGCTGCTAATCAAAAAGTTGGCGATTTGAGTCTACCCAGAGGCACCTGGAAGAAAGGCCTGGTGACCTATGCTGAACAATCAGCTAGTGAGCACCTGCGAAACACAGTCCTACTCTGACCGATCCGGGTCGACATGAGTTGGAATCCATTCAGTGGCAATGTGTGGTGGTATCTTTAAAGTACTGTGTCCAGACGTAAGTAAAAGATGAAACTCCAGAAGTAAGTCGGGGACCTCATACTTCTGGCTTACTGCTAGACATCCAGACCACTGCAGTAAAACTGACTCTCGACACATAAAGCGAAACATCTACAGTCGATGGCTTCTTAACAAGGGAGTAAATCCATTCCACGGGGGAGGAACACTCTCTTCAACAAACGGTGTTGCCAAGACGGGGTTTCCACATGTGGAAAGATGAACACGGTCCATACCTTTTACCACACAAAAACCGATTCAAAAGGGACCTCGATGGTAAATGCAAATCCACAAAGTTCTTGGAAGAAAATATAGGAACAAGGCTTTGGGACTCCCTCCCCACTTCCACCCAAACGCAACTATGAACTTACGAGAAACAGAAAACAAAATAGATCATTGGAACGCCATAAAAGTTCAATACTTAGGCTCATCCAAAGAATAAAGAGATAAGCAACTAACTGGGGGAAAATAGCTGGGAATGATATAACCGGCAAGAATTTAATATCTAAAATATATACAAAATGCCTATGACGTAACAACAGAAAGACGAGGAACCCTATCTCAAACTGGGCAAGGGAAAGTAGGGACACTTCACAAAAGAGGCCAACAGACTCATGGGCACGTGGGCACTGTCATGAGACATCAGAGAAGTGCAATCCAAACCCTACCGAGACCCCCTTTCCCTCCCACGAGGAGGGCTATAAAACACTCAGCCCAAATAAAACAAAAATGGAATACAACACATGTTGGAGGGGGTGTGGGGACACGTGAGCCCCCATCCAGTGCCCGTGGGAATGCAAACGGGAACAGCTGTTACGGACAAGTCTGGTGGCCCCTTCTGAAGCGGGAGTGCACCGCCTCGGGGCTCAGCACCCCAGCGGAATAGTGCTGCTTCCCCTGGAGGAAGTGGACGGACAGGAAAGTGTACAGAAAGCACTGGGCATTCGAGGGTGCCGGGGAGAGGGCAGGGGGTGGGTGGAGGAGAGGGGAATCCACCACTCATTATTTTAGGTGATGGGAGAGGCAGCATCACATGAGGGTGAAGTGCACATGGCTTGATGAAGGTAAACCAAGTCCACTAAATGTACACAGGGAACAACAGCAACGACCGCCAAAACTGTGTGTGCAGGCCCATCAGCATATACGTGCATATATAGGTGAGTGTAATGCATATATACACATAGGTTAATGCATATAAACATAGGTCCATGTAGATGCATATATATGCATCGACACATATAAATATATATAGATACACACACAGATATCCCTAAGACTACTGCCCTGAGTTGCTTTTTAAATCTTGAACTGAAACTAATCCATAAGGTGACTTTGCACCTAAATAAGTTTGGTTCACAAAATCATGAATAGCACCTGTAAGTACTGTGCCCCATTAGAAAGCACCTGTATTAAAATGAACCGTCAACACTTACTTTAAAACAAAGAAGATAAGGGGGGCAGAGAAACTACATGGAAATGAAATAACTAGAAAAGAGACGAGAAGAGCCACTCCTTTTGAAGAATGTAACCAATATTAGTGAAAATTCTGTGTAGAAACTGGTGAGTGGGACCCTAAAGCAGTAATATAGACAGCCGTGTAAACCTCCACAGAACACACACACACACACACACACACACACACGATTAAAGTAACACTATCTGATCTTTGTATGTTCTTTGACCTTCTCAAGGCCATTTCTTTTCATGTTTGAAATGAACTTGTTTGTCACTAAAGACTCCAAGTCCATTTCAGTTTTCCTTTTTAAAAAAATTTTAGTCATTCAAACTAAAATTTAGGTCCCAGGGGGGATTTTTTTAAATTGATTTTTAAAGAAACATAGTATTTGTATAGTCCACAGTATATACAGTCATGTCAACAAATGAAACCAACAGCATTAAGCCCTCCATCAATGGTGGTTCTCTTTCTCGCCCGCATCCTTTCTCCCCCCCTTCTCAATAGCTTGTCTTTCCTTTCTCCCTGTTCCTGCCCCCGCCTCTGGCCCCTCAGAAACCCGAATCTCATGTATTACGAACAATAAGTCTGTGAGGCCATCAAAGTAGTGTCTCCATATCACAAACAAGACCTGAGAGTAGTGTTCCAGCGCCTTCCAAACTGCAGTGTTGTTGTGATTAGGTACCACGAGGTTGGCTCCAACTCATAAGGACCCTGTGCCCAATAGAATGAAACTCTTTCTTGTCCGGTGCCATCCTCACAGTCATGCCACGGGGAGCCCACTGTTGCAGCCGCTGTGTTAATCTATCTCAGTGATGGGTTTCCTCGTCTACACTGACCCTCTATTTTGCCAGGCATGATGTTCTTTTCCAGGGACCAGTCCCTCTGGATAACATGTCCAAGCTAAAGGAGATGAAGTCTCACTATCCCCGCTTCTAAGGATTCTTCCGGTCCCTCTCCCAAGAAAAATGTATTTGTTTTCCTGGAAGCCCATGGTGTGTACATCCAACATCCCTCACTAGCAGCTTAATGCAAAGATGGCAAGCTTTCTTTGGCCTTCTTTATTCATGATGCAGCTGGTAGCATAGGGATTAAGTGCTTGGCTATTGACCATAAGATGTGGCACTCTGTTGTAAAGAATTTTTAAAAATCATTTTATTGAGGGCTCTTATAGCTTGAAGATATTTTTTCTTTTAAATCACTGCCATCGAGTCTCTTCCGTGGAAATCTTGGGGGCATCTCTAACCAGCATTTGGCTTGACAGGAATACATTTGGTTTGGTATCACGATGTTGTTTATTGGTCTGGTTGTGAAGACTTTTGTGTTTCATTTTGTTAAAGTGCAATCCTTTCTGAAGGCTGCTGTCTTTGATCTTTATCAGTGAGTGTTGGAAGTCCTCTCGCTTTCCACCGACGGACCGACATGACGTGTCATCTGCATATCACAGCTTGCCCTCTGGATGCCGTGTTCTTCTTCTCCATGGACTCCAGCTCCTAAGACCACGCGCTCAGCACAAGGGGATGGTGTGGCAAAGGGATAGAGCCCTGGCATACACTTTGACCTCGCCAGATTAAAGCCATGCCGTCTCCTCCCTTGTTCTATTCCAATGACTGCTTCTTGGTCTATACACATGTCCCCAAAGAGCACAATTCGATGTTTTGGAATTCGCACTCTTCACAATATTAACCATAATTTGTTAAGATCCCCACATTTGAATGTGATATTAATGATGTTGTTTGATCATTTCTGCATGCTGTGGGATCACCTTTCTCTACAAGGGACACGAAGATGGATCTCTTCCTGTGGGTTGGCCAATATTTAAAAATGCAGAGGTTAGTTAAGGGGAAACCAATCTCATCTGACAAATGAGGCAGGGTGCCTTGTATGGTAGAACCTGTCAAAGATGGAACCCGTGTAACCTGCCAACCTGTCAGAGAAGGAAAATGAAAATATTTCCCATGAATAGACCGAGAAAGAGGTAAGACTGCACCTGTCAAAGGCAGAAAACTAGTGAGACCCAGAAAAGCAAGGCAGTTCTGTTGAGTTCCAGCCTCACAGGTTTACTGCATACGTAGTCCCCAGCTTGGGATGGGCTTAAGTTATGATGAGTTGCACAAGGCTCTTCGGTTTCTTGACATCTGGTTAAAAACACTGCTGTATACGAGGCACTGTATACCAGGCCACAATGAAGTCGGCGCTGGTGTTGAGAGACATAGGGATAGAAAAGTTGGGCATATCCGATTCTAACGCTAAGGCAATAGAACTGTGTCTGGGCCCAGCAGCCGTTAGGAGCCCAACTTCACTGTGGGGACACAGAATCTCACTTGCCCTTAGACCAGGCCGCACCCTGAGCGTATCCACCATTCAGTACCATAGAAGCATACATTCGTACAACGGACTCAGGAGGGAATCTTCAGAAAGGGATTTTGTTGTAAATCGGGTGCTACCGTATAGAAACATCTGCTCAGAAGGAGGATGAATGAATGGGTAGCACCAGTCAGCAGGCGAAGATTAACACAGAAAGCCTAGGCGTGTTAGCTGGAGACGGTGGAGAACTTTGAAGGCCATCGCGGAGGGTGAGTGAAGGAATGAACAGGGAGCATAATACCTAAGGTCCATGAGTGTGGCAGATAAGTCAACTACGTCCAAAAACGCCGGGCCTGGAGACGCAAGACAAGCATCTTTGCTTGGCTGTAGCAGACGGTCTGAGGACGCGATGAGAAGCGAGGGAGGTCCAACAGGCAGCTTAGGAGGGTCTGCTGGAAGCCCTGGCAGGGAGTCTGCTGGTCAAAGTCATTAACATGCACTTTTGGAGCACTTAATACAGGCTCCCAACACTTGGATTTCCGTTTGCTGTACTGTGGTTGCTTGTGTGAAACTGGAAGCTCTGTCCTGGCACTTCAGTCACAAGCAGGGTCAAACAGGTTCAGCAGAGCTTCCAGACTAAGCATGACTACGAAGAAGGCATAGGCTGTCCACCTCTGAGGAACTAGTCACTGAAAACCCACCTTATGGACAGAACTGAAATAGAGTCAGAACTGAAAACCGTATGCAACAAAGCAGAGCACTGTCAGAGACAGCACAGAAGAGAAGCCCCTCAGGGCGGCAGGCTCTCAGAATACGACTGAGGAAGAGCTGCCTCCTCAAAGCAGAGTCAACCGTAACGACACGGAGGAAAGCCGCTAGGAGCAAAGCCTTCTGGAGCCTCCTTTGCTGATCGGCACAACTCAAAATGAGAAGAATTAGCAGTAGAAGGTAGAAGAATTAGCTTTCAAGTCTTTGATGGTGGCACTGATCTCTGCAATCCCTCCAGGAATGCGGTATTGCTTTTGGTTTACTATTTCCTAGGTAATGGCAATTCTAATGGTGTCCACTTGGCCTTTCCTACCATGATAGCCCTTATTCCACATTTTAGGGATCCGATATGGGGGTTCTGCCAGTTACTAAGTATGTCTATTCCAATGATGCATTCTGGAACTGGGGAAATAACCACAGGATGGGTCCGGGGGCCCACTGGACCCACAGTGAGGGGTAGTTGAGCTAAAACTCCATTGATAACTTGACCTCCATAAACCCCCACTCTGATTGGTGTGCCTTCGAAACATTTTGGGTCTCCTGGAATTAGTGTTAGTTCTGAGCCGGTGTCTAGTAATCCCCGAAAAGTTTGATTATTTCCTTTCCCTCAATGAACAGTCACTCTTGTGAAAGGCCGCAGGTCCGTTTGGGGAAGGCTAGAAGAAAGACTAACAGTATAAACCTTCAGTGATGTAGCAGGGTCCTCCTGACAAGGGACCCAGCCTCCCCTTCATTCAAGGGGTTGTGGGTCTGTAAACTGGCTCAGGTCTGGGAATTGATTGAGCGATCGTGACTGTCTATTCTGCTGCTCACCTGATCTACCATTCTTTCACCTGTACAGATCACGTAAATATTTAGTAGGCTTCCCATCTATTTCATTCCTAGGGACACCGTGGCTAAGTAGCCAATGCCATAATTCCACACAAGACAGGTTGCTTTGATTATTATTGAAAACTTGTTGTCTATTATAACCACGCCCATCCTGTCTCTGTTGATGCAGTGCTGACACCTGCTCTCTACCATCACGGGGACCAATCAGCCCCATTGTGGGCAAATGTCGGAGTTCGCTTAGGGCAGTGCCCACTGTTAATCCTGGTACACATAAAATAGCAATTACAGGAGTCTTAAGAGATGCTGGGGCCCACTTCACAAACTTGTTCCTTATGGTTGTGGTAAAGGATATGTCTTCAGGACACCCCATTTTTGGGTCTATGGGACTATCTTGATAGATCCATTCTAACATACCAATTTCTCTAAGCTTTTGGGTGCCTTCCTCTACAGTGTACCAAGGTAGGTCAGGTACTTCAAGTTGGTCTAATCTAGGCCATCTGGCAGTGCATGCTTCATTGAACCAACCAAATAGACTTAGATCCTTTTTTTTTTAGCCTGTCTCGCAGAGACATTGAAAGAAGAGTCTGTGCTTACGGGTCCCATATCCATAAACTCAGACTGGTCTAATATTACATTTCGTGCACCAGCATCCCACACCCTGAGTAACCATTCCCAGGGGTATTCTCCAGGCTTTTGCTTGTACGTATTTGAGAACTCAAGCAGGTCTTTATGTGTGTAGCGCACTTCTTCTTGGATAATCCTCTCAACCTCACCTTTAGGAGGTTTCTGAGACTTAATTTTAGTGAAAGGCCTAGCAGAAATAATGGGTGGTGAGGGTGTTTCCTGGGTGCTCTCAGCAATATCTTATGAGGCATCTTCCTCAGGTAATGCTACTGATGCAGCCCCACCTGGCATATCAACTTGAATGGTTTGGCTAATCTGCTCAGGTGTTTCAAAGGGCTCAATATCCTCTTCTGGATCATCAGCCCATATGTTCCCATCCCATGTTTCAGGGTCCCAGCTTTTCCCAATTAATGCCTTTACTTTGGTTTCAGACACTACTATAGATCTGCAATTCAGCTGCCGTTGTAATTCAGCCACTCGTATAACGAGACTCTGGACCTGGTTCTCAGCAATGTCAGCTCTTTTACTAGAGGAGAGAAGGCTCTCCTTTGTAGCACAGATGGAAGTTTTCAAATCTGTTAGTCTGCACCTGAGGCGTGCTTTTGAGGCTCTGAGATCATCCCTCTCCTTAATCACACTTTCCATTGTACGAAGGACCAGCCAACCAGCTTCCCTATACTTGTCATTACCACTAAACTCCTGGAAAATATCAAATATACGATTGCCTAGAGCATCTCCTTTATCCAGCACGTCATCTACTTTAGGTGCTACTTTAGGTATTATCTTTATTATTTCACACCATGGATTAGTACGGGTAGTAGACGTATCCCCGTCAAGACTAAATAGGTTGGAAAGCCAATTTAAGAAATCCATATTTATAGTTTATTTCTCTAGAAGCACTTCTGGTACCAAAATGTATTGGACAGGGTTCGCTAGAGAGACAAACCAGATTGCTAGTAATTACATATAAATATATTTATAAAGATAGATATATAATTCAAGAAATGAACCGTTAAATTATATACAGATAGATAATACAAGAAATTAACAGTTAAATTATAAAGCAGTGAGACCCTAGCAGTCCTTTAAGGCTTGAGAGCTGCCAGTTGCCAGTCCCCTTCTGTAGAGAGAGCTGGGCTATATATATCCAGGCAGCAAACAGCAAGGCAGGTCCCCAACTGTCATCAACTGTCGGTCCCAGCTCCAGAGATGAACATTCCAATCATGTGGGCTTGAAGGAACCTCACCTTACAGTGACACAGTCCACAGGCTAGGCATCCCACAGGTAGTGTACCCCTTTAAACTGAGGCACAGAACAAGCAAGCCATTTATCCCTCTGCCCTTCAGTTAATCCTACTTGTGTTTATCGGCCAGGCTGGCACAATAAACTATAGCAAATGGGAATGCCAGAATGTTTCATTGTGCTCATGAGGAACTAGTAATTGGCTCAAGAGGCAGTTGTGTGAGCAGAACAAGAGAATACTGCCTGGTTTAAAGGTGTGTGTGTCAAGGTGTATCCTCTCACCATATTTACTCAATCTTTATGCTGAGAAAACCCCAGAGAACCTGGCCTATATGAAGGAGAATGTGGCATCGAGATTGGAGGAAGGCTTATGAACCTGAGATCTGCAGGTGACACAACCTTACTTGCTCAAAGGAGGAGGACTTGAAGCACCTGCTGATGCAGATCAAGGACTGCAGCCTTCACTATGAATTCCCACTCAATGTAATGAAGACCAAAATACTCACAAATGAACCAACGGGCAACGTCGTGGGAAATGAGGCAAAGTGTGGAAGCTGTCGAGGATTTTGTCTTCCTTGGGTCCACAATCGACGCTCATGGAAGCAGCCGTCAAGAGGTCAAACGATGCATTTCCTTGGGCAAATGTGCTGCACCAGCTCTCCTTCAAGTGTTGAAAAGCCAGGAAGTTCCTTTGAGGACTAAGGTGCTCCTGATCCGAGCCATGGTGTTTTCAATGGCCTCACATGCACGTGAAAGGTGGACAGTGACTCAGAAAGACCGAAGAAGAACCAAGGCATTGGAAGTGTGGTGCTGGAGAAGAATACCGAAACCACCACGGGCTGCTGAAGAACAAACCGACCTGTCTGGGAAGAAGTACAGCTAGAGAGCTTCTGAGGGGGAGAGAGGGTGAGGCCTGCCTCACGTGCTCTGGACACACTGTCAGGAGAGACCAGCCACTGGAGGACACCAGGCCTGGTCAAGTAGAAGGACAGCAAAAACGAGGAAGGACTGTGACAAGATGGCTTGACCCAGTGGCTGCACCCGCGGCTCAAAGAGAAGAGGTGTGAGGATGACGCGGGACCAGCTGGTGTTTCCTTCTGCTGTATAGAGGGTCACTATGAGTCGGAGCAACAGCTATAGGCCAGGCTTTCCCGCTGACGACGTAGGCGATACGGACATATGAAAAGTTTCTAACAAGCAGGACAACACACGGGCTCTTGGAGGAAGATGATTCTCGCAGGTGCGAGTAGGATGCTGTGGTGCTCCGTTAAGCCTCTCACACACCAGCAGCAGGCTTTGAGCAAAGGCAGGAAGCCAACCCAGAGGAATTGTCTTAGAAGCTAGAGATAAGCTGGGTGGGGATCAGGAAGGAAGGGAACCACCATCTGCCATGAGCCTACTTTGTGCCGGTCCCCTTTGAAAGTCTCTTACTCACCTTCACAACCTGTGGTCAACAGAGTCATGGTTTTGATAGATGAGGAAATCGGGGCTTATCAAGATGAAGTAACCTGTCCTGGTCACGGAACTACTAAGCAGTGAAACTTGGATTTGACACCAAGCGTGACTCTGAAGCCCACGCTGCCTCTCCTGACCCAGCCCACTGCCATTAAGTGGGTTCTGACTCATAGCAACCCTTCAGGGCAGAAGACAGCTGCTCTTTAAGAGACTGGAAATCTTTGACAAATAATAATTTATAGATTATCAGGGGCTCATGAGGGAGAGGGGAGCAGGGAGGGAGGGGAAAAAAAGAGGAGCTGATGCCAGGGGCTTAACTGGAGAGCAAATGTTTTGAGAATGATGAGGGCAATGAATGTACAGATGTGCTTTACACAATTGATGGATGTGTGGATTGTGATAAGAGTTGTATGAGCCCCTAATAAAACATTTTAAAATGTCTTTGATGGGAGTAGGCAGCTTCATCTTTCTCCGGTGGGGTGTGGCTGGTGGGTTTGAAGCACTGACCTTGAGATTAACAGCCCAGTATTTAACCAACTGCACCACTACAGCTCCTTGGTGAAGGAGGGGCATTCAAAGAATCTCTCAGTGTGAGACTGGGGTATGGGCAAGAAAGACTGAAGGCTGGTACAGTGGTCAGGAACCTGAGAAGGGAATCTTTCTGTAGAGGAAGAATTCAGTGTTTTTTTCCCTTGGTTTTGTTTTGTTTAAGAATTGTGCTCCAATTAAAAAAAAAATCTGCGGGCAGGCAGGGTGGTCTCCAAGTAGGATTGTCCCAGAGACAGAACTCTATGGGGAGAAGGGATGAGGACAGGGGATGGAAGCATAATGAGAAGCTACCTGCAGACAGGTGGTACCCACCCATCACCTCCTGGGTGAAGGAACACCACAGGCAAACCTAATCTATTGCCATTGGATTGATTCTGATAAAACAGAGTAGAACAATTGCATGCCATTTCTGAGGCTGCAGATCTTTAGGAAAGCAGACTGCCCTGCTAGTCTCCCAGGGAGCAGCTGCTAGGTTTGAACCATGGACTTTCAGTCAGCAGCCCAGCACAGACCAGGGTGGTAGAGGTACAGAAGAGGTGAACAGACGAACTCCTCTAGAGCGTAAGGGCTGAGTACAGCACAAGGAGGCCCGGCCTGTCCTTAGGGAGCCCTCCAGCTAATGATGGTGGGCTGCAGGGAATGGACCAGAGAAACAGGTCCCTGCTCCACACACAGAGGATCACAGGCGCGCATACACACACGCACACCAGACACCACTGTCAGCTTAGGGCTTCCCGGTGCAGGGGGAGCTAATCCCCCTCTCACTGTCTCAAGGTACAACTCAAACTTCTGCGACCACGGTTAGAATGTCGACCGAGCACCTTGCCTGGCATTACAGGTGCTCAGTGAATTGATGCTGCGTGGAGCTGGACAATGAGACAGGGGACAGCCAGCATTCGAAGCCCGTTTGCTCGTGAGTCAAGTGAGGACTGAGTAAGGTCAGCAGGAGAGCTCGGGCACAGGAGCTGGAGCAGGACTATTGGGCTGGCAGCAACCAGGGAGGCCATAGAAGAGAAGTGCAAGGTGTGTCTCACCCGCTCCTCCCTTTCTGCCTCCCTCATCGTGAGAGCTGCTTACTAAACAAGCGACAACACCCTCCCATCGATGACCTGTACCCTCTACGTTTTTCTCTTTGCTGGCCCAAGGGGACGATTCTTCGTCCTCTAAAATGGGTCGGACCATGGATGGTTGCCATGCCTTCATGGTCGGTTCCACGATTTTAACAGCCGAATGATGGCAGGTTGTTCAGACAACAGAACGGGGTGATGTTTTTATTGTCCCTGGATTCGCTAGGTCACAGTACGACGACTGCACCCTTTGGGAGGGAACCCTAGGATCGGCCACCCTCACACTGTCCAGCCCATGGATCCCATCGCGAAAGCGTCCTTTGATACAGCCAGGCTGGCTGCTGCGGGAAGAGTCCGTCAGCTGAGAGGCCAGGCGGGACTGGGGAGGGAGAACAAAGACTAGGCAAGTGGATGTGGTGCTTGGGAGTCAAGGGCCCCAGATTTCCAATGACAGCTCCCTTTGATGCAAACCTCACCCTCCCCAGGCGGCCACGGCCTCCTCACCTTTGGGCCTGACAGTGCACCCAGGACTCGGAGTTTATCCACTAGCCAGGGGGCTCCCAGGGCCCGGCCTCCTAGCTGAGCTGTGGTCCGGCTCTCAGGGCTCAGCGTCCCTAGAGGCCAGGCCCAGGGGACCCTTGTGGCCTGCCCCTCTTCCGCCCTCGGTGGGTCAGCGCTCATGGCACTGAGGCCAGGCCACCTCTGCCGCTCTTCAGTACAGCTTCTGGGCTCTGCTCTCCCCGCCCCGGCTGCCCCCACCTCTCTGCAGGGCACAAGGGACCCTTTCTCTAGGCGAGGCTTAAAGAAGCCGGGTTGCCACGGTGACAGGAGCCGGAGCAGCAGGGAGCTGGCCATGGGGGAGGGGCTCTGCCCCCAAACAGCTGTCAGCGGAGCAGCCCAGAGGAAACTGTCTTCGCTTCCACACGCCCCACGCCCCGCGCCCAAGTCTGCACTGGCTCCAGTTCAAAACGTGCCCCAATACACAGACACGCGAAAAACCGCGTGGTGCTCGGCCTCTCGGCCACCCATCCGCGGGCGCCCGCAGCCCCGCACGCCCTCTCTGTCTCGGCTCCCTCACGGTGGGCTGGGTGGGGGGGCCTGGTGCGACATCAGCCGCCCTCGGGGGCTCTGTAGCCCTGTCAGGTGCCGCCCCAGGCTGCCCCTGCTCAGGTCCGTCCTTTATTTGTTCAGGAGGATCTGCCACCTCCTGCCCTCCCAGGCAGTCTTCCATTTGGGAGGTGGGGCCAGGGACTGGACTCCCGGGGTTTACAGAGGGGGAGGAAGAAGAGGAGGGGGCGTGGGCAGCAGGAAGGAGGCAAAGCCCCCTCGTTTCTGTCTCGGGGAGAGGGTCTTTGTGGTGCTGCAGCTCACAGCTGCTCCACAGAAAGTCTCTGGAGCCACTGGCCTGTCCCCCTGCTGCGTCCGGTGAGCCCCTCCACCCCGAGGCCTCTGACATGGAGCCTGAAACCACACTTTTGGGAGGGCCAGCAGAGCCCTGCACCTTTGCCCGCCTGGGAGCAGTCTGAGAAGCCCTGGCTCAGGGCTTTGGGTCAGGAACCAGAGAGGCTCAGGCAACACCGCTGGGCCTGAGATCAGTCTGGCTTGACAATTAAGAACACAGGCCTGGCGCCAATGGATGCAGGACTGCATCCCGGCTCTGCCGCTGGGCTCCTGTCCCCTCAGAACATCATGAGCTGCTGGGTCACCTCCCAGAGCTGCAGTGTCCTCAGCTGTGAAATGGGCACACTGTAAGCTAGCACCCCCACAGGGCTCAGGCGAAGACAGAAGGGAGTATGCGTGCACAACATGGAGCATGCTATGTGGGGAGCAGGGGCATCCCTCATTGGCTTGTCCCCTTCTGTCCAGGGTCCCTACCAGCTGGAGGCAACCTGGGCCTTAGTCATTTCTGTGAGGGGTAGTTAGAGCTGGGGGGGCCGGTTTAGGGTTAGGGTAGGGTTGCCTTTTAGATGGGGGCAGGAATGGGGTTCCCAGGAAGTCCCCAAGCCCCGACCTTGCTCTAGGGTTTGCAGGTTGCAGGAGGAGGCAGAAGAATTGATGATGGTTCCAGACTGGCAGTCGTTCTAAGTCAGTAGTTCTCACCTTCCTCATGCACCTACCCTTTCGTCGTGTCCTTATGCTGTAGTGACCCCCCCCACCATAAAATGATTTTCATTGGTACTTTATCATGAATCGGGTGACCCCTGTGAAAGTGTTGTTCAACCCCCAAAGGTGTGGTGGCCCACAGGTTGAGAACCGCTGCTCCAAGTCTCCCTGTCTGTACTGCGCTCTCTCTCGAGACTGGACTCATCTCTGAGAAAGTGCTGCTGGCCTCTGACCCACAGGCGCCGCGGGGCAGCAAGGGCCCCCGCGGGGAGTGCTCCTGGGCTCAGCACTGACCACCGGCCTCATGCAGCTCAACAGAGGACTTTAATCCAGTGTCCTCCCACCTGACTGCTAGAATGATCTCCACTTAGGCTTTCTTCTGTCAGACTGGAATACCTTTCCCCATTTTCTCTGCTAAAGACCCATCTGCCACTTCCTATGTGGCACCCTCCCCGACTGGTCCTGCTGGGCACCGCCACATTGCCCCTCACACCTGACTTCCGTGTTGACTAGATGGACTGAGTGGTAAGGCTGCTCTGGCGACCGTGGCCAGCTTAGTAACAATCACAGAGCAAGTGCTCGGTGGGGAAAAGGCGTTGCCCTGGACAATAGAGATCATCAGAATGAAGTGTTATCAGGGTTCACTCGGGGTGATTTTCCCTTTCCCGCAAAGCACCGCACTGGTTTCTCCTTCCAAGGCCAAGCAGCCTGACTTCTGGGGACCCTGGCAGGTGTCCTCACTGCCCAGGCCAGGCAGTGCAGGGAGAGGGCTGGCAGGCAGGCAGGGGAAGGCGTCTCATCCAGGAAATAAAGAGTCTTCCTCTCCACAGAACTTGCCCTACAAGTAATCTGCTAATTTTTTTTAATCTGCTAGATTGAGCTTTAAGTACCCTCTCTGTTAGCAAGTCTTTCTTGGCTCTGCACCCCCCTCCCCGAGGCTATAGCTACCTTCTCTCTGCGCACATCAGAGCTTATGTGTGCCGTAGCATGTCTCCCTCAAGGGTGCTGTTCTCAGGGGTCTCCTCCATCAGACTGGGCCCTCCTTGGAGGGCAGGCCCAGGTCTGACTTGTCACCTAGAACTGGCTACGCGTCTGGCAGACATTAACCAAGGAAGGGCTACAAAGTGATGAGCAAAGAAAGGTCTCTCCCTCCCCCTGCTGTGTGGGCCTGACATGGTGCTGGCTAGCCCCTGTCCGTTTCCCTGCTGCTTTAGAGAACTTCAAGACGGCCTTACTGCCACCCTCTCCTCACTCAAGACTACACGCCACAGTTGCGCACTCCAAGACCCATGGCTGCCCATTGTGCAGACAGACTCATGCAGCCCCCCTCAGCGCGGGCTCCTGCCCTGTGGGCTAGATGCAGGATACAGAACAGGTGACTGAGGAATCATTCCGGATGGTGTCTATGCATGGTACATGTCCATCCAACCCCATAGCCCTCCTGGCTCTCTGGGCTAGGATGTCTTCCTCCCAGAGCTCTTACCTGGTGCAATGAGGGGGTGGGCAGCCACTGAGGGCACCACCCGGCCGAGCCCGGCCCGGCCTTCCACGCTCCCCGGCACGCTGCTGTTGCTCTCTCCTTTCTTGAGTGCTTCCAGCCCACTGTCAGTTAGGCTGGGTTTGGCACCTGCAGGGGAGCCCTGAGCAGAATTTCTGCCCTGTGATGGGGTAGGCAGAGATTGGCTGCCACTTGGCGTGGGTTTCAAGGCCAAGCTGGGCACGACAGACTGGGTGGGGGTGGAGCCCGAGGCTGCTGCGGCTGGTGTCTGCTGGGGCCGGAGAGTCAAGTTCTGTACCTGGAAGAGAGGGTTCCATCGGAATCCAGAGAATGGACAGGACCAGTGCCCACACAGGATTAAGTGGGAGAGGGAGTCTGCGTTGGATCCAGGAGTGCCTGGGCAGGTAGAGAGTCGGGGTGTGGGCGAGGGCATGGGCATGAGAGTGGGCGTGGGCCTGAGCATGGGTGTGGGTGAGGGCAAGGGCATGAGCGTGGGCGAGGGCGACTGAAAGAACCAGGAGCAGATGGAGATTGCAAAAGAAGCGAGAAAGGTGGCCAGTGGTTGGATCTATCTGTCTGCATGAGGAATTGAATTCTGAGACGAAGCTGAAGCCCAGGATGGGGAAGGGAGGCCAGGCCTTCCTCCCTCTTATTACCTGGCCACCACCCCTACCTCTCAGGATCAGAGATATACTGTCAAGAAATCATTCCCAGATATAGCAGGGTCTGGGGCTTCCCACACTTGAAAAGGCCAGGGTAAACTGAATGCTCATTGGCCAGCAAGGCTACCCAGGGACGATTTTCTAGCCTTCAAAACAAGCGGAACACTGGGCCTTTCCAAGACAGAGCGGCGTGCTCAGTCAGCCTGGTCCCGAGTGCCCTCTGCTGGACACATGGAGGCTCTGCCAGGTGTGAACCAGACTAATCGGAGCCGCTTGCCGCGCAGTCTCTACTCTGTAGAGGGCTTCAGGAGGGTGTCCCATAGAACCTTTACAGCCCTGCTCAAATCTATGTGCCCTCAGGAGATGTAGGAAGCAGGGATTCGTCCCTGCTCCTGCCTCCATACTGTTTTTCCTGGTGCCTGGCTGCACTGGCCTTTGGAATTGGAGCAGGAGTTAAGAAGCAGCAGCAGCAGAAGAAGCAATACAGGGGAGGTTGTAAGGTACAAAAGGTGGCCCAGACCCCCCCACTCAGCAGCCCTGCTCACCTCAGCAGGCGGGGCTCAGATGCTGAAGTGATAATCGAGGGACTGAGACCCCGCCAAGTGCAGCTGAGGGTTTCTCCGCCTCCCCACTGCCTGTGCAGCAATTGCAGGCTCCTCCAGGAGGTGTGCCCAGCCCCAAGGTCAGAGCCCCTCTTGAGGGGTGCCCCCCACTGCCCACCCACCCACTGGGACTCCTCACCTGGGCAGGGGTGGGGGGCCGGGCAGGGGAGCCAGTGCCGAGCTCAGGCTGCACAGTAGCGACGGTGGCCGTGGGCGTGAAGATGAGCTGAGGGGACAAAGGAACAGTGGCGCCTAGGCCCCTAGCTCCCTGCACCAGGTGACCTGGCTGGGCCTGGAATCACAGGAAATGAGGCGCCTTTTACCTGCCCCAGGTGGGCTCAGCCACAGGCCAGGCCAGCTTAGCCAGGGGGCAGCTAGAGGGAAGGCTAAGGAGGGAGACCCTGGGAGGCAAGCCGGGGAAGGAGCACAGTGGAGGGAAAGGCAGCACCGTGTTCCAAAGCCGGGGCTACCGCCTTCCCCTCCAGGATGGGATGCACTCTGGGGCCCTGAGCTAGTGGTGGGTGGTCCCAGTCAGGTCCCAGTGCCGGGGGCTATAGGTTCGCTTATCTTACATATCTGGGTGTTGGGGACCACTGGTGCACAGGCCCTTGCACTGTCTATGCCGATTTGGGGCAGAGAGGCCCTCAGGAGAAAGAATAATTGTCCCACTCTGGGAAGGGAAGGGGGCGTTGTAGGTAATGTTCTCTATTGAAGCCTGGCATCCCATCCACCCTTGATTTCTGGAGACTAGCTCCCCGCCCCCTTCCAGATCCACTCTTCTTTATTACACCAGCCACCCTCCCGACCATCCCTGAGCCATCTTCCGGCCCTTTTTGAGCTCCCAGCCCCCAACTCCTCCTCCTCTGTTCTCCGGACCCGTCCATCTGAGCTGCGGCTCACCATCTGTGCCCTCAGGTACATTTGGGCTTGGCTGGCCGTCAGGGCCGGAGAAGAGGCGTTGCCCAGGAGCACCGCCTGCTGCGCAATGCCCGAGGCTGTGGCCGAGTTGACGCTCTGTGCCCGGCTGATGAGCTGGGCCGCGGCCGGATTGATCTGATGAGAGACATGAGCAGCATGTTCTGTGGTTAACGCTGTGCCTGCTTCATCTGTTTTACCCCGTCCCCCCACTTCTTCTCTTTAGGGGATTCAGCCTTCTTTAGGAAGGCCTCTGATCCCTGGGTCGTGGAGCTTCCCCTCAGCACCGCCCGAGGGGTGCTGAGACACTGAGACAGCCTTGGTCCTGGAAAGGTGAGTGGAGTTCTAGTGGAAGAGTCGAAAGGTGACAGGAGCTATGATGGAAGAGTTAGAGTGGAATCTGCTTCTGCATTTTTTCCTGGCAAGAGCAACGGATTCCAGCCATAAGTCTACCTGGCTGAGGATTCACTGCCACTGGCTCTGCGAGTGCACTGGCCTTGAGCCGCGGGGGCTGCCCACTCACCGAGGACGGCTGGGCTGGCGCCTGTGCAGCCCCGCTGCTGCCCGAAGAGCTCCCTTGTCTGTTGGCTACCAAGCTTGCCTAGGAAAGAAGACACCCTGCCATTAGAGACCCACGTCTCCCCCACACGCTCAGCTTCTCAAAGAAGCGTCATAGGCCGGCCCACAGAGTGAAATCATCTGGAACCAAGTCCCCAATCTGCCGCATCTGTGTGTCCTTGGGCTGTGCGCGTATCTACCGCGCAGAGCTGCTGACGAGAGGCAACCAGGCAACGCACAGAGAGCATTTCGATGGAAGCGCTCAGCTTCCAGCTTGTTAGCTGTCGTTACCGGCTAGTGATACCAACTCTCTCCCGCCCCGCAGCACCAACCACCATATCACACCTGGCTCACGGACTCCCATGTGGAAGAGTTGGGCATGTAGAATCTGGAAAGTCCAACCTACCTCCTTCCCCTGGCCACTTCTGAGCCTTCAAGGGTTGGCCTCGAGAGGCCTTCCCTGACCACTCACTGCGCACAATCCTCTTTGCTATTCCATCACAGCAAGCGGCTCTTTCCCTTCAGAGTGCTTACCACAGCTTCCCGAAACCAGCCCAAATTCCTGGCCTTCCAGTCACTTCCGACCCACAGCGGCCCTATAGACAGGGTAGTCCTGCATGTGAGTTTCCCAGACTGTGAGTCTTTGCAGGAGTAGAAAGTCCCTTCTTCCTCCCGAGGAGTGGCTGGTGGATTTGAACTACTGACCTTGCGATTAGCAGCTCAATGCTCTTGGGTAAGGATGGGATCACTAACCGCGAGGTTGGCAGTTCAAACTCACTGGCCCCTCCATGGGATAAAGATGAGGCTGTGTGCTCCTGTAAAGATTTACAGACTCGCAGCCATTGCGAGTTGGCATCCACTCAGTGGCAGTGGGGTGGGCTATTTTGGTCTTCTCAGTTGAATTTTTGTTACCTTGCTGCCTCCCCACTAAAGACTCACAGTATTCCCAGCACGTGACCTACCTTTTGATAGTTGAAGTAGGTGCTGGACATTTTTCACTGAAGGAGGGAATGTGTGAGTTCTCAGCCACTACAAGGAGAGCTAACCCAGGCAGAAATGCTAGGTGGCCAGTGCCCTTCTCCCATGAACACCTCCTTGGTCCCTCTCCTAGTCGGTCAGTGCTGTGGCTCAGAAGGGGGTTCTCCGCTGCTTCCTCAGGATAGAGGCAAGACCCCTGCCGGTACACTCACTAGCGCTGTGACCCGGAGGAGGCGTGTCATCTCTAGACATGACAGCAGCTGCGGCGTCACAGGGGTTCTGTGAGGATTCAGGGAGGCGGTGCCTGCGAAACACCTGGGCAGTGCCCTGCCTGGCTTGTGCTCAACAGACGTGGGCTTTCCCTCTTACTACCGCTACTGCTCTCACCACCACCACCACCACCACCACCACCACCACCACCACCACCACCACCACCATCACCATCACTATCCTTCTTACCTGCTGCACAGCCGCCAGGCTCTGGAGCTGGGCGCTGCTGAGGTGCTGCTGCTGCAGCGCTGCGGTCTGCAGCATGAGGTGCTGCTGCTGGGCGGCGTACATCTGCTGCAGGTACTGAGCGGCGGTGCTGGGCTGCCGGTGCAGGGCCTGCTGGATCACCTACAGAGGGCAGGGGCCGGAGGCCAGGGGAAAGGGCTGGTGCTCCTAACTGGCCACACGCCACACCTGCTGTGGACCTGCTCCTTCTGTCATGCCGCGTCTACCCAAGAGCTCGAGGAGGCTGCCACTGTGACCAATGACCACTCTTCAAGTGGGGAAGGGACCCGTTTCCAAAGCTTTATACACGTCTGCCTGCCTGTCTTGCATCTCTCTTCAGTGTCTATGTTCCTCACGTTTCCCCAACACCATGTGCTCCCAGGCTGCGTCTCTGCTCTGGCCAACTCTCGGGGCAGTAAGGAGGCTCAGAAGGACAGAGGCCGTGTCCCATGACAGCTTGGCAGCTTGGCACCCGTTCTGCAGCTAGGAGTAGGTTGACAGGGCACGAGGAAGGCGGGGGCACAGAGGGCAGAAACTCAAGAAGCCCGACAGAAGGAAGAGGTAGCAAGAAAGGGATTGATCAGAAGCGGGGCCCAGACCACCTTCATCAGGTAGCCAGGCAAACGAAGAGTATCCAGAGGCAACACCCTCCTCTGGCGGGCCTTCAGGGTGGACTCCGTGCTGCATCGGAGGGTCTGCCCCTAGTTCCCTAGCAGGCCCCATCAGTCCGTTTGAAGAAGCCCCAGCTTTGCAAGGCAACCCAATGCCAGGGGACGAGCCAGTTCCCTGTGAGCCATGCCCTCCCCTCTCTCCAGGCCTCCTTGGTTGTCACTGCCGGCTCTGTCTCCAGCCTTTACTGCTCCCCCTCTTTCCTGATGGGATGGTTGAGCTGGGGTCTCTAGGAAATGACAGAAGGGTTGGCTGCAGATCTAAAGGTTGTTGGCTCAAAGCCACCTAGCCTCTCTTTGGAAGGAAGGCCTGATGAACTGCACCGAGGAAGATGACAGCAAAGAAAACCCTCTGGAACATTCTACTCGGTGTTGCCATGAGTCAGAATCGACTCAACGGCAATTGTTTGGGTTGGACTCTCTCCCACTCTCTATCCCCAACCCCTCAGAGCCCTTTCCCAACCCTCAGGGACAAAGAAAAGGGACTACCTGCCTGTCAGCCCTGATCATCCATGTTCATCCTCCAGAGAGATTTCCCTCCCTTCTCCTCATCCCGTCACTTTGCTGCCACCTCCTCCCACAGGGTGCCCTGCATTGGGTGTTGTCCAAGCTTTGACCTACTTCCACCCTGAGCTCTGTTGAATCCTTGGCTATCAAGCTGCTCCCACGCCTGATCCTTCCCCTCCCCTCCCCGCAGCGAGGGAGCCTCTGGTCTGCTCCCACGGAGCGCTGGGAGCTCCAGCACAAAACACTGGGCTCGGATTCAGGAGAACGTGCTGATGTCAAAGATTCCCTCTGGGCTCTGGGCTTCTCCATAGATGCCTCCGCACACCCCTCCCCACAGCCCACCATGTCTATGCCTTTCCCCCAGGAACTGTTTCTCATGAGCTCGGTTATTTTATTCTGTTCTTACCCTCTGTACCTAGGCCTCTCTCTGTTTCTCATCGGCGTAAAAGTCACCTACATGGTGGGCCAGTCTGCAGCAGGACTGGTGAGGCAACTCTTCCTTGCCAGGGGTGCCAATGGGTGGGAACAGGAGGTAGCCCCAGGGGCTCTGCTTGGCCGTGGAAAGCAAGCACAGCAGGTCACATGGGAGAGCAGAAACCCCATCCCATTTGCTTAGAGTTCTGATGAGAGCGAGGAAGAGGGTTCACCTCAGCGTTGCCTGCTGGCAGCGAGAGGAGCCCAGGTGGCGCTGGTGGTTATGGACTGAGCTGCTCACCACAAAGGCAGCCACTGAAACCCACCAGTGGCTCCGGGGCAGAAAGACAAGGCTGTCTGCTCCCAGGAAGGTCAGCCTCAGTAGGAGCTGCTCAAACGCACAGTTCGCCTTGGCCCCTCTGTCCTATTTGGTCACTATAAATTGACTCGATGGTTGTGAGATGATTTTTTTTTTACAGCTAAACTATTCGGAAGAAGATGTGGAATAAGGGATATCATTGATGATGTCAGATGGATCTTGGCTGAAAGTAGAGAATCCCAGAAAGAGGTTTACTTGTGTTTCATTGACTACACCAAGGCATTGGACTGTGCGCGTCATAACAAATTATGGATAACCTTGAGAGGAATTGGAATAGGAATTCCAGAACACTCCCTGGAGCTTATGCGGAACTTGTACGTGGATAAGGAGGCAGTTGTGTGAATGGAACAAAGGAATATGTCATGGTTTACAGTCAGGAAAGGCGTGAGTTAGGGTTGGATCCTCTCACCATACTGACGCATCTGTATGCTGAGCAGCTCAGCAGGGCAGCTGGGTTACATGAAGAAGAGTGCGGCATCAGGATTGGAGGAAGGCTGAGTAACAACCCGCCCTATGCAGATGACAGGACCTGGCTTGCTGAAAGTGGGGAGGAATTGAAGCACTTCTTGATGAAGATCAGGGAGTGAAGCCCTCACGGTAAAGATGTACAAAATCCTCTCAACTAGACCAATAGGCGACATCATGAGAAGTGGTGAAACATTGAAGTTGTCAAGGATTTTGTCTTACTTGGATCCACAATCAATGCTCATGGAGGCAGTAGTCGAGAGATCCAAAGACATGCTGCATCGGGTAAATCTGCTGCACAGACCTCTTGAGAGTGTTGAAATGCAAGGATGTTACTTGGAGGACTATGGTGTGCCTGACCCAGCCATGGGACTTTCCTTTGCCTCACATGTACATGAAAGTTGGACACTGAATAAGGGCGACTGAAGAAGAAAGATGCATTTGAATTGTGGTGCTGGAGAACAATATTGAAAACGCCACGGACTGCTAAAAGGACAGACAGATCTGTCCTGGACGAAGCATCGCAGAGTACTCTTTAGAGGCAAGGGTGGCAAGGCTTTGTCTTACATGCGTTGGACATGTTGTCAGGGAGACCAGTCCCTGGAGAAGGACATCACACTTGGTAAGGTGTCAGGGCAGTGACACAAAGGGAGGCACTGGAAGAGAGGGACTGACACAGTGGCTGCAACCTGGGCTCAGACATGAGAACAATTGAGAGCGTGGTGCAGGACCACGCAGTGTTTTGTTCTCTTGTGCGTAGAGTTGCCATGAGCTGCAACCCACACGAAGAAGCTGGCATGAAGAAGCTGGCAGTGGGGGTGGGGGTGAGGGAGGATGGGGACAGGACACATGGTTTTATTGAACCTGAGAGAGTGAGGAGTACTCTGAGAGAGAGCAGGTGCTAAGGAACCTTCTTGCTAAAGTGTCTTCTTGAACTTGACATTCATGCCCTCTCCATGCCCTACAGTGCCATCTCCTCCATCCTCTTCTCTGGGTGAGGTCATTTGTCTAATGTAGCCAAGCTGCGGCAGCAACGTGACTGAGGGTAGGTACACTGTTCTCAGTTGCTGACTCTTTCTGGCCTGATTAATCTGGGAACCTCAAACAGCTGTGGTAGTGGTTAAGAACCCAGGTTGCGGGAGGGGTGTGTGCGTAAGAGTTAGAGGTTCAGGGTGTTGGTCTTTTCCTGAATGACCTTGGACCAATTTGGGAACCCTGGTGGCACAGCAGTTAAGTGCTCGGCTGCCAGGTGGAAGGCCAGTGGTTTGAACCCACAAGCTACTCCGTGGGAGAAAGCGACGGGCATCTATTTATGTAAAGATTTACAGCATTGGAATCCCGATGGGGCAGCTCTAGTCTGGTCTGTAATGGTGGCTCTGGGTTGAAATCAATTTGGTGGCAATGGGTTTCATGAGCCTCAGTCTTCACAGTGATAACGTGTGTCTAGTGAGGAAATTGGAGGAGGGAAGCGGAGGTGGATGGGCGGGGGAGTCTGTAGAAGGAGGCCCAGAGCAGTGTCTGTCCGCAAGCAGTCGTGACTGCAGTGTGGGACAGCTGCGCAGCACGCCTCGGCCTCGGCCTCTTCACACGTGCACACACCTATTCTCCCAAAATGCTACTTTGGGGCTGGAATCGTCAGGCACGAAGGGAGTTGTTCTGATCTTGTAACTATCCCCCTTCTCCCCAGACTTCCCGGGCTGGACTCCTTTAGCGTCTCTCTCCCCTCTGAAGATGTGCCAGAACGCAGGTCAGTGAAAGTCGTATTGTTGTTGCTCAACAAGCCCTCCCCCGGATCTCTGCACCCCGCAAGGCAGGTTTCCATCAGAACCCTTCCCGCAGAATTCTGTGCCCAAACGGCAGGGAAGCGGATGCTTTCACTTAACATGTTCTTTGAGTTTGGGGAGCAAAAAGAAGTCGGAGGGGGCAAGATCAAGTCTTGGATGCGAGGATGAGGTTAAAGTTTCCCAATAAACTTCCTAAGCCACCGCTGCTACCGCACCATTCCTGTTTCTTTTCTCGCCACTGTGATGTTCAAGTGTCTTGGAACGTCTTCACAATAAGCCCCTTAGTCATTGTGTGTCCTTGGCGACAGCGGATCAAGATGACCTCTTGGGAATGCCAACCTCCCCTCCCCACAAGTTGCCCAAACCTTCTGAGCTCAGCAGATGCCCCTGGAAGCCACCTTGGGTTGAGTTTTTTTTTTTTTTGGTCTTACTGAGGGAACTTGTCTGCAGCCACTCCTGAATTGCAGAGACAGGCGCCAACATGCTCTGTTTGGAATAAAACCGTGTGTGCGTGTGTGACCGGGAACCCAGGTGCCAATGCTTCTGGACTTGCCCATGTACACATCTACCAGACCACTGTCTCACCCATGGCTATTCTCGATGCCACCCCTGACCCACCCCCAGGCCAGGCACTACTCCCCCACTGCGGACAGACACCACAGAGCAGGGTTCCCGGTTCAGGTGGAATCGTACCTGCACGGTCTGCCGGTCAGGAATACCACTGTACACAGAAATCTGGGGCCCAGCGGGGCGGCCACTGCCTCCACTGCTGCTGCCGCCACCGCTGCTGGTGCCCCCACTGGGACTGCTGGTGACACTGGCGCTGCTAGACGTGTGCGGGACTGGCAGCTCATTCTCCATGGCCTAGATGGTGGTGCAGTCGTGGCGTGCGGCTGGCAGGAGATCAGGCGTCTTCTGGCAGGGAGAGGCAGAATTGAATCTTAAGTACTTCGTAGGAAACACACACAGGCGCATGTTTCGACTTTTTCAAACCGCCTGCGTGGGCCCACCTTCTGAGCCGAGGTCTCCATGTGCACCTGACCTCAGTCATGGGGCCAGCGGGGGTGGAGTAGGGCAGATTTGCCATCCGTCTGCCTGGAGGAGGCAGTAGAACCAGTGAGCCACCCACTGCCTTGAAGTTGATTCAGACACCTAGCTACCCTGTGGGACAGAGGAGAACTGCGCCTTGGGGTTTCTGAAGGTGTACATGTGGGTTTGACCCACCAACCTTGTGACCAGCAGTGCAACGCTTAACCAGGACACAGCTGGGATTCCCAAAGCCTGACACTCAGGGCCATTGAGTCAATGCTGACTCACAGCGACCCTCTGTGGGTTTCTGAGACTTAACTGTTTACGGGAGTAGAAAGCTCAGATTCTGCTGCTGGATTTGAACTGCTGACCATGGGTATCACAGCCCAACTTGTAACCACTACACCACTAGGGTACCATAACACCCGAGAAGGAGGTAGCTTTTCAATGCCCGCAGCGGGCTTAGGGATCATCGTGCCCTGTCTTTGTACTGGGAACACCCAACAGCCAAGCGCTCATATGATGTGCCCACGGTTATACAACCAGCTCGTGAGAGAAATGGGATTAAATGTCTTGAGAGAACCGAATGCAGAGAAGAGGCAAATCAGGAGGCGAAAAATGAAGTGCTTATTCTGTTTTGTTTCCAAAGCCAGGGAAGAGCTTTGAGACTGTGGGTCTCCGTTCTCTTTGTTAAGCATGGCGTGCGCTTCCAGTGCTGCTCGCCGGGAGCCCTTTGGCTACAAGCGCCGGATTTGGGTTTCTGTCTTGTCCTGGCGGGTGAGTCTCACCTTCTCCCCGTTTCTTCATTTGGACACGGAGAGTATGTGGCTGGGGAGGTGACGTAAAGAAGCCCTCAGTGGAGTGTCAAGCCTAAGCCAAGAGCTCCATACAAATTGACTGCTGCCTGGTTATTCACATTGTCCCCCGCCTGGTCCCTGGGGCTTGTTCCAATAGGTCAATTCTCTCCTAGGATGGAAGTGGCAGTGCCTCTCAGAACCGCTCCTTCCAGTCAGTCAGGTGGGTCAGGGGTTCCCGTGGGGCCATCTTACTCTCTGGGGTCAGAAATGGAAACTGCCCATCTCCTAAGCCAATGTGTGTGGGCGTGGGGGTAGTGGTGAGATGACAGGAAGGGAGAAAGGAAAGGGGGAGAAGGGAAAGAGGAGGGAGGGGCACACTCAGATTTAAGTTCACTTCCCTCTTTGTCCTTTCACGCGGCTCCTCGAGTCCTCCTTTCTACACACGCTTCTCCAGGTGCCGCTTGCTTTCTCCTTCTGAAAATGCCTTTCCTTGTGCCCTTCACAGACACGCCTCCCGCTTCATGAATGAAGAGAGCAGGGCATGTCTGACACGCAGGAAAGCACTGATGGAGACACAGGACCAACGTCCTGCTGTCGTCTCCCTCACGCTGCTGAGAGTGGGGTGTCAGCATTGGGTTGGGCTCCCCTGTGACGGGGTGTCGGGAAAAGGAGTGCTGGAGGTGTGGACACCCATTTGACAGGCAGTCCAGGCCGTAGGCTTCCACGCAGTGTCAGATGATCCTGTCAGCAGGGCAAGCACGGGCTTACTTGTGTTTATTGATCTGTAGTGAATAATTTCATCTCTTTTTACATCAGGGATTTGGCTTCTAGGCCTGCCTGGCATGTGTCTCTCTCTCACTCCCACTGCCTCTTCCTACAGAATCAAAACTTCGTTTCTAATCTCTAAGTTTTGGCAGGGATGGAGTTCCCAGGAAACAAGGTAAGCAGAGGCTTGGCTTGGCTTATTGGGAAATCTGCTCTTGTTTCCAGCCCTGCAAACTGCTCTCATTACCTGTGTCCTTTGGCACGGATCTTCTCTACTGATGCTTCACGGCCGCAGGCCAGGCTTGTGCCGGCCAGTTTCCTTAGACCTGTGGTTCTCAACCTTCCTCATGCTGCGACCCTTTCATACAGTTTCTCATGTGGTGGCGACCCCCCAACCATAACATGATTTTCACTGCTAGTTCATCACTGTCATTTTGCTACAGTTATGAATCGGGCGACCCTTGTGAAAGGGTCATTCCACCCCCCAACGGTCCCTTGACCCACAGGTTGAGAACCGCTGCCTTGGACGAATGGCTCTCAGTTTTGAGTCTTTAGGATGGCCAGTCGCTTGGTAAGGATGCTACTAGTGATCACCATGATTTGGGAATCAATCAAAGTCAATAAGTATTTCCTCTACCCAGCTCTGTGGAAACTTACTTATCTTACGTTCTAGTGAGGGCAGGGAGGTGGGTAGAAAGTGGTAGAAGGCCCAGCTGCAGAAGGACTTTGCAGAAATGGCAAGCTAGTTGGAGAGAGAAGGCTCAAAGGAAATGTTAAGGATCATCAAGCTGCCCCCTCCACCCAAATCGCTCAATGACCGTTATGCTCAAACAGGAGATTTCCTGTATATTCTCCATTTTCTTCTCCTCGTTAACTGCCTTCCCAACCCTTCAGACTGAATGCTGATCGGAGTTGGGTTTCAGTTCTTGCTTTTCATCCTATCCTGGAAGACGTCGAGTGAATTAAGTGTTTACAGACATAGGAAGTAACACGGGAAAGCTGGGTGCAGGCAGCAGACAGTTCAGGCAGGGCAATTCAGTGATCAGGACTCAGCTCGGCCCTTACCATGTTGTCCCTTTCTTTCGGAGCAGCTAGGGAAGATACCTGTCATCTTGGCCAGTTTTGAACCAGGTTGGGAAAGGCGTACAGTGGGCTGCATCTTTTCACCGTACGCATTTCATCGATGTGCTGAATGAATCACTCAAGAAGCTGCACTATACGAAGAACTTGCCGTCAGGACTACTGGAAACTCACTCACAACCTGCAATATGCAGATGACAGAACCTTGCTTGCAGAAAATGCAGGCAGTTCAAAGTGCTTACTGAGGAAAGCCAGGGACTGCAGCCGTCAATGTGGATTCGGGGGATCGCAAGTCCTCACCACTGGACCACGCATATGATAAATGAAGAAGAAATGAAAATTTTTGATGACTTCGTCTAACTTCTTGAAATCAGGGTTCCCATCATCCACCTCTTTTCGGTTCCCAGTCTGCAGCAAGACTAACCTGTGTAGGGCAGTGTCCAGATCGTGGAGAAACTGGGAACTTAGGAAAGACACATAATTAGAATAAACCATTCTTATATTGAGGTAAGATTGAAATAGAGACCCAAAGTCCATCTGCTTCCTTGTTCTGTGTGTGTGTGTGTGTGTGTGTGAGCACACACATACCCATATTTTTTCTTGCCTTTTCCCCACCTCCTACCCCACTGTTATGTTTTCCCATCGTTCACTTCTCAATAATTCCTCTCAGAAACAATTCAATTGAATAAGCACTACCAGACAAGCTGTACCCTCCTCGCCATCAATTTTAGAACACTTCCTACTCCCCTGAGCCCCGCATCACTGGCCCCCTAACGGAGGATACTGAAGTCTCTGTGAGGGCTGCCGAGTGGCTGTGAACTCCCATTACCCACTGGCCTGCTGCCCCACATCGGAAAGCCCCAACTCCTTAGGCTTTAAGCCTTGGATTGTCGTTGTGAAGTGCCAACAATCACAGTGGCTCTCACCCTGCGTGACCCTACACACCGAACTGCCTGGTCGTGTGTGTCCTCACGGCCATTGCTGTGTTTGGCCACGGCCCCTGCTGCAGCCCGGGCCAAGCCATTCCTCCAAAGAGGGGCTTCCTCTTTGCTGCTTGCCCGCCAAGCCCTTCATCCAGCCCTATTCCGTTTCACTTCAACCCCGCCCTTTAGTCCTCTCTTCCCTTCCTTATAACGAGTTCCTTCTTTCTGTCCAAGGCCACCCATCGCTTTGGACTCGCTCTATGAAGGACAGCCAGATCTGATGAATGGCCCACATCCAGCGCTGGAAGGCTGTTTTCCTTTGGATCCAAGCTCGCCGTGTGGTTTTGTCTGAGCCAAAGCTCTGAAATCTCCCCTCCCAGTGGCAAGGGGCCACTCTGAGTGACGGGTGCTGACTAAAACCACTTGGGTAGTGATCTGATTACAGGTCTCTGCTGCCCAGAGGGGATGAGCTCAGCAGCTGCGTAAGGGGGGGGGGGGCTTTTACCCTCCCAGGAGCCTCTCAGTCTAGGAAGCACGAGGCCTTTGTCCCGTGGGGCTGGGCAATCCATTTGCTGGGGATTACAGCTGTGGCTGAGGTTTCAGGGAAGCAGGGAGGAAAGATACTGTAACTGGAGCTCTCCAAACCTGGCCTAAAGCCCTGGGGTAATATGGGTTGGAGTTTTTCCTAATGCAATTAGAGATTTACAGGAAATGGAAGGTCTAGCCAGTCCCCCAACGGCCACTGGTATTAGTGCCCTAGTGGCTAGCGGGGGAGTCACTGGGTGGTGCAGACAGTTTCACACGCTCGGTGGCCCAGTGGGCGTCCCAGTCTGCTTGCCAGAGAATCAGTCATTGAAAACACCGTGGGGCACCGTTCAGGGTCCACCTTGTGTAGGGAGAGTTTTAAAAGTCGGAATGAAAGGGATGCCTCTCTGAACAAACCATATTGTTGGGGTTAACGGAGACATCTTTACAACTCTGAGTGGCTGGATTAAGATAAGTCACTGGATGTGTAACTGTCTAATTATGCCTTGACCAGCTTCCTCTGTTGTGCTGGATGATGAACCTCCTGGGGTGTGTGGTAGCGCTTACACCTCTGAGCTGCCCAGTTGGCAGAAGGCTACGGGTGAGTGTGGCAGGCCCGAGTCTATTTCAAAGTCCCCACATAGATTAAGCCTCCACTGAATTGCTTCTGATCCCTTGGCCAAGGATGCAGACAATCTTGTCCTCAAGCAGAGTGCATTTGGAAAGTAGATGACCCCCACCCCTCTCCAGCCAGCCCAGGGCAGGCAGTCTCTTTCAGAGGCTTGCTGATGTGTCCTAGAGGAGGTCAGCAGATTGGGGATGGTACAGGGCGTCGCAGAGTCATAAGTCATACTCTGGCAGTCTTCCCCCGACTGCTTTGGTCAGAAGGTCCTGGACCAATCTCGAAAGCTCTTCTACCTAACGTAACGAATGTGTCTCCATCACAGCCCTGTTCCTGCTACGGAATTTCCCACCTGTAACTGTGTCTATTGTCTGCCGCCGAACCTGAGGTTGTGACAGTACCCTTTCTTCATGCCTGTGTAACTAGCATCCCGAGGGTTAAGCCTCAGATGTCTGTCTTGACCTTGTCATGCTAATCCCCCCCATCCAGATGACATATCCGTGTCTTTGTGTTGTCTTTATAAATGTCCTCCTTAAAACATATTTGAGACTAGGGTCTCTTTGGGACCCCGAAACAGTAGGCAGGCAGCACAATGGCCACTCTCATGATCGCTCCGGCCTGGGCAAGGCTTCCTCCTGCTATCCCCACGGCTGCCATGAGTCAGCACTCACTTGGCGACGAACAACACTTCGACCTCCGGTAGGGTCCGAACAGATTCCTCTCAAACACGCCTCCAAAAATGCCCTCTTCTTTCCCCATCCCTCTGTCTGCTGCCGCCCTTCGTGTCTCTAGAAACTGACGCAAAGAAATCAAGGCCAGTAAAGGCAGACATGAAGGTAGCTAATCCTGGCAATCGCAATTGAAGGAGTTCATTATGAAAGAGAAAACTGCCACTTCTAAAGGAATAAGCTCTTCCTGGAATTTCTTTTGCTTTCTTTGTAAGCTAGAAGACTGTTGGAACTATTGGTGACGAGCTGGTGCTGGTTGGTAGAATAACAGGAGGAGGAGAAAGCAGGATCCGGCTACCGTGGGGATGCCGTGCAAATGCGGTGTGTCTGGGGATGGAGACTCAAGGATGAACTTGTCTAGACTCAGGCAGCTGCAGGTTCATTGCTCTAATACAGAACAGCCATATATTCCGTACCTTCCATGGCAAGGGTTGGCAGACTTTCTGTAGAGGGCCAGATAGTGAATGCTTTTATGCATGGTGGGCCATAGGCTTCTGCTGTGATAGTGGGAAAGCGGCCATGGATGAGACAAAAATGAAGGAGCTTGGCTGAATTCCACTAGTTACGAAAAAACCACGGCGAGCTGGATTTGGTCTGTGAGCTGTAGTTAATGGGATCCTATTAGATAGCAAGACCCCTGGGTGGTACAAATGGTTTGTGAGCACAAACCCAAAGGCTGGTGGTTCAAGCCCACCCAGGGTGCCATTGAAGAAAGCCTGGTGATCTGTGTCCTTCTACAAAGATGATGGTCAAAATTCCTATGGAACAGTTCTGCTCTGTAATAGAGGGGTCAAGGTGAGTCACAATTGACCTGACAAGGATAGGTTTGAGTCTATGGAAAACCTATTTCTATATATCAGCCACATGCCTGACAGGGTTGCTGTAGGATGCATATTGTTTGTCACATGAGTTTTCGAGTCAGAATGACTTGGACTCAAATTCCAACTCTGCCACATACTAGCTGTAAGGTATATTATCTTTTGGGGGCCTCACTTTCTTCTGCAGCAAAAGGAGATAATGTTTTCTTCCTAGGGTCATTGAATTAAGTGTCTGTAAGGCACCGGGTTTGACATTTGCCTGTCAGTTTGTGGTACTGTGGTGGCTTGCATGTTACTCTGATGCTGGAAGCTGTGGCATCAGTATACTGGTAGGGTTGCCCAATGAAAACAGCTTTCAGCATAGCTTTCAGGCGAAGAACAGACAAAGGAGAAGGAATAGGTCGTCCACTTCTGAGGAATGAACCACTGACAACCTTATGCGTAGCAGAGGAACCCTGTCAGATACTAAAAACCCCGTGACTAGCAGTGAACACTGTCGGAGACAGCGCCAGAAGATGAGCTCCTCAGGGCAGAAGGCTCTCAAAACACGACTAAACAAGAGCTGCCTCCTCAAAGCAGAGTCAACCGTAACGACACGATGGACTAAAGCTTTGGGGCCTTCATTTGGTGATGGGACATTACTCAACATGAGAAGAAATAGCTGAAGACATCCATTAACAACTAGAATGTGGAATGTACACAGTGTGGATCTAGGAAAGCTGGGAGTCATCGCAAAGGAAATGGACTGCAGATAGTTTGATAGCGGAGGCATCAGAGAGCTATAATGCACTGGTATTGGCTGTTTTGAATCAAACAGGGATATGGCTTACTATGCTGATAATGAAAACTTAAGAGCGATGGAGTCACTATCAAAAAGGGCATTTCAAGATCTATGATGGGGTACAATGCTGTCATTGATAGGATAATATCTATACCTAGTCAAGGAAATCCAGTTCATACAACTATTATTCAAATTTACACAGCCATCTCTAAAGCTCGTGATGAAGAACTTGAAGAATTCAATAATCGTCTTTAGTGTGAAATTGGTCAAGCATGCGATCAAGATGTACTGATAATTATTGGCAATTGGAATGTGAAAGTTGGACACAAAGAGGAAGGAACAAGAGTTGGAAATTTTGGGCTCGACACTAGCAAAGCTGGAGATTGCATGATAGAATTTTGCAAGACCAATGACTTCTGTAGTGCAAATACGCCTTTAAAACAACATAAATGGTTACTGAGCATGTAGATGGCACCAGGCAGGATACGCAGACAACAAACTGACTGCATCTGTGGAAAGAGATGACGGAGAAGCTCGATATCAGCTGCCAAATTGGGTCAAGGGCTGACTACGGCACAGACCATCACTCGTTCTTATGTAAGTTCAGGTTGAAGTTGAAGGAAATGAAAACAAGTCCATGAGAGCGAACATCTGACCTTGAGTATATCCCACCTGAATTTCAAGAACGTCTCAAGAATAGATTTGACTCTGGGCATTTATAGAGGCCTAGACAAAGACATGTACATGAAAATATATATATGAGGATGGGGAAATAGATCTATATGCCTATATTTATAGGTTTAGTATTAAGGTGGCAGAAGGACCTTGGGCCTCTACTCAAGCACTCCCTCAATGCATGAATACTTTCTTTTATTAAATTGGAACTCTATGATGCTCACTCTCCTGACACAACTGCTGAAGCCAAAGCGGGTAAACAAGTAAATGTGGTGAAGAAAGCTGATGGTGCCCGGCTAGCAAAAGAGATAGCATCTGGGGTCTTAAAGGCTTGAAGATAAAACAAGCGGCCATCTAGCTCAGAAGCAACAAAGCCCACATGGAAGAACACACCAGCCTGTGTGATCGCGTGGTCCCGAAGGGATCAGTTATCAGGCACCAAAGAACAAAAAAATCATATCATTGGGTGCACACCTCCATGATACGATCGCTGAGGACAAACGGGCGCATAAGCAAATGTGGTGAAGAAAGCTGATGGTGCCCAGCTATCAAAAGAGATAGTGTCTGGGGTCTTAAAGGCTTGAAGGTGAACAAGCGGCCATCTAGCTCAGAAGCAACAAAGTCCACATGGAAGAAGCACACTAGCCTGTGAGATCACAAGGTGTCAAAGGGATCAGGTATAAGGCATCATAAAAAAAACTTACCATAGTGAATGAAGGGGGAAATGCAGAGTGGAAACCCAAAGCCCATTTGTCGGCCACTGGAGATCCCCTCACAGAGGGGTCTAGAGGAGGAGATGAGTCAGTCAGGGTGCGATGTAGCACCTATGAAGAATACAACTTCCCTCCACTTCCTAAAAGCTTTCCCCCCACCCCCACACTACCATGATCTGAATTCTTCCTTGCAAGTCTTATCAAGGGCTCATGAGGGAGGTGGGAGCGGGGAGGGAAGGGACAAAGAGGACTTGATGCAAAGGGCTTAAGTGGAGAGCAAATGCTTTGAAAATGATTAGGGCAAAGAATGAATAGATGTGATTTATCCAGTTGATGTATGTATATGTATGGATTGTGATAAGAGTTGTATGAGTCCCTAATAAAATGTTAAAAAAAAAAGAATGGATTTGACTCAGTGAACACTAATGACAGAAGACTAGCCAAGCTGTGGGATGACATCAAGAACACGATACTTCATGAGGGAGGGGGAAAATGAGGAGCTGATCCCAAGGGCTCATGTAGAAAGAAAATGCTTTGAAAATGATGATGGCAACAAACGTACAAATGTGCTGGACACAATGGATGGATGTATGGGTTGTGATGGGAGCTCCCAATAAAAGTATTTAATTAAAAAAATGTTAAGCATATCAAAATAAAATATTCATTATTTCAATGGGGGAAAAACATCATACATGAAGAATTCAAAAGATCATGAAAAAGACAGGAAAGAAAGAAAAGGTAGAAGTGGAGATCAGAAGAGAATCCGCTCTGGAATCCGCTCGATTGCAGAGTAGCCAACAGATGGGAGACTTGATAGAGTAAAAAGCTGAACAGGAAAATTTCAAAGGGCAGCTCAATAAGACAAAGTAAAGTTATTATATTGAAAAGTACAAAGACTTGGCGTTCGACAACCAAGAAGGAAGAACATGCCCAGCATATCTCAAGCTCAAAGAAATGAAAACAAACATTCAGGCCTTGAGTTGAAATATTGAGAGATTCTATGGGCAAAGAAATTGAACAATCAAAAGAGGATGGAATACACAGAGTCACTGTACCAAAAGACTGGTCAGCATTCCAACATGTCAGGAGGTAGCATCTGCTCAGGAACTGATAGTACTGAAGGAAGACGTTACAGCCGTGCTGATGGCATTAGTCGAAAACAAGCCTCCAGAAATTGAGAGAATACCAGTGAAAATAGTTCAACAAGCTGATGAAGCACGTACTCATCGCCAGGCCAGCTAACTGAGTTGATGGCAGTGAGGTTTTTAGCACAGTCACATGAGTCAGGAGCACCCTCCAATTCAATGTCTGGTTCACCCATGGACTTGGACCTTGCCAGTCTCTACAACCACATGAGTCATTTTTGGGATACATTTCTCTCTGTCTCTATCTCTCTTTCTCTCTCTCTCTCCACACACACACACACACACACACACACACACACACACACACACACACGAAGTTCATGGGAAGCTGGAATTTTAAAGATAATGGGATTTCCCCACAAACTTTTTAAGTGTCACGTGTCACTGTTTTTGCTTGCCTAGAGAATCTAACCCCAGACAGTCCAGTTTACCTCACGTTAAAAAAAGGGGCGGCATTTCCAGAGGCTCTTAGGAACATAAGATTTAAAGAGAGTTTGTGATTCTAAGCAGTGGAAAGAGGAGGCTTTCGACTGCCTTCTGGGCTTACAGTCTCGGAATGACAGGCAGTCTGTTCATCGCTAGCTCTGTGAGGGGCAAAGGCTGCCATTGAGTCTGGGTTTCCAGGAGCATAGGAAACAGCACGGGTGGGCCATCAGGGAAGTGTTGGACCGCTAACTGCAAGGTTGGGGCCCAAACTTGGGAGTGGAAATAGTGATTAAGACTATATGCTCTTCAATCTCCTCAATTGTAAAATCAGGACATAGCAAACACTTAATGTGAGCTATACTTATTATGTCAAGTTTCCTTTGCCTTCAAGTGGGGTGCTATTCTGTGGTTTTTAGAAGATAAACCGATACCTAAACTTGGGACTAATTGTAGATCCATTGTGCTAAGTTGGTGCCTAGCTTTAAGCCTTGCATTCCTTTAATATCCCAGTTAGCGATCACACACCATTTCCATGTATTTCTCTCTCTCACTTTAAGCACTGCCTAACACTAAGCTGCCTAGCCTAGGACGCTCAGACCTAACTGGTGGCTCTAAAGGGACAGAGACATGAAAGGTAGCCTTGTTAACACCACAGATTGGAAAGCTCTAAGGCAGGGGTTTTCACAGGTGGTCTCTCAGGATTGAACTTGCGCATAGTGAAAATTCTCAGACCTATTGAATCAAAGATTCTGGTGATGGCCTTCAGTACCCGTGTCTTCACAACCCCCTGGCCCCCGGGATTCTGGTGCCCATTAGGTTTAAGAACTACTGTTGAGACCCCATTCTCAACCCTAACACAAGATTCCAATGTGGCAGTCACATTTATGGTGTACAGAGGCTATAATGAGATATTTGAAAGAGAGAAGAAAGCTGGGGAGAGAGCTGGATGGGCGCTGGGGTGAAATAACCAAACATAGAGAAATAACCAAACATCGTTTCTTTCCTGTTGAAAACCCCGAAGACCTCAGTGCCCGAGAAGGGCTGTGTGGGCAGCAATCCCTTTGGGGATTCTTCCTGGCGCTCTCTGTTTCCCGGGGGCCCCCCATACAGCCTGTTCTACAGCTACACTGACTCACAAGAGCTTCCGGAATCAGTCACTCGGGGGATTTTATGCTTTTGCTCAGACTGTGCCCTCTGCCTGGACCACTTCCTCTCCCCATGGACCAGACAATTCAGCAGTACTTTCTGTTCCTCTTCCAGGCTGCCCTTGTGCACCCAGCATGGGTTCGGAACTTGGATGACTTAGTATGACAGCACATTTTCTTCACTGGGCAGTGACTATTTTTAGATTCCCCAGTGCTTAATACCCCTGGTGGTCTAGTGGGTTATACATGAGGCCAGCAGTTCAAAACCACCAGTTGTTCCCCAGGAGTAAGATGAAGCTTTCTACTCCTATAATGAGTTACAGCAAGATGAGGCTTTCCACTCCCCTAACGAGTTACAGTCTTGGGAACCCTCAGGGGCAGTTCTACCTTGTCCTATAGGGTCACTCTGAGTCGGAATCAACTCAGTGGCAGTGAGTGAGGAATGCCTAACACAAAGAGGCTGGGTGTCAGTGGTCTGACGTCAGCTGACATCCAAACAGCTGGCGTTTCATACATGTGCACGGAGGAAAGGCCTGCTGGGGTGTTTCTGCAGAGATGACAGCCCAGAAAACCCATGGAGCAGGCCTACCCGAACACCCGGGGTTGTCATGGGCAGGGCTGACTCAATGATAGCCAATGACAACAGCAATGGAGTCTTTGTGTGGTGCTAACCAGAAAGCTAGAGGTTCAAGTCCACCCAGTGTCGCTTCAGAAGAAGAGATGCTAGTGGTCGACTTCCGAAACCAGCCGTGAAAACCACGGGAGCAGAGTAATGCTCGGACATGCATGGGTCTTCGTAAGTTAGGGTCCACTTGACAGCGAGGGCACTTCTAACTGCTAACCCAGAGTCTTGCCACAACAGCATGTGTGAACCGGGAAGTGGCGCAAGCTTGAAGCTCTACTGGTAAATCCGCTGTGCACTCCCGAGGAAGAGCCTGGGGAACAGACTGTGATCTGAACGGTATCTTTTAAATGATTAGCGGCTAGTAAATACCTTGTCTCCAATTTGTGGGGCTCCAATTACTACTATAACCCTTAATAAATAGGAAGAGGGCCCAGGACATAAAGGCTTTGGTTTGGGAATGGAGACCGAGGAGAAAAGGGAGGACAAGAGGAATGGCAGGGAAGGGTTTGGGGCACCGGGAACTGTGAAAGGAGGGTGCAGAAGATCCTGGTCGGAAAGCCGGGGTTCCAGACCCAGCTAGACTGCTTACTGGCTGCGGGAGCAATTTATCCACAGGACATGGAGAGGAAGATACCGCACCTTTGACGTCACAGGGTTTTTGCCACAATGAAATAGAATGCATATGAGAAAAAATTTCAGAGGCAAAAACTACACATATGCAAAATGTCACAAGAAAGAGTGAAATGTCATGAGACAGGGGGGAAGTTTAGTACTTTGAAAATGAACAAAGATCCTTAAAACATAGCACTTAGGACTGCCACCATCTGAGCATGCCCTCTTCGGAACTGATTCTACTCTTTGGGTTTCCTTTTATAGCTCCTGTAAAGAGGAAGGAGATGGAGCTTGATACACTTGGATAACGTTATAAGGAGACAGGTGGCCTGGAATAGAGGGGTGTCTCCTGCCATGAAGACTTCTATTCTGTATGCAAGTGATTTTTCACTCATTAAAAGGCCAATGGGCTGGGCCCCCCAGTATTAGAAAATGACCAATTTTTGCCATTCATTGAACATTTTCTCGTGAACAGGAGCTTTACATTCAGGATCTCATTTATCCATCACAACAACCCTCTGACACCGGGATTATTTTCCCATAAGAAAATTGAGGTTCAGCGTGGTCCCAAGACTTACCCAATACCACCAACTAGCCAATGGCAGGCACAGGACGGGGAGGCAGGTTGCATACCCCTTCCTGGGAGGTCGGATTACTTGTGCTCCTGCCAAGCTGTGCCTCTCTGGGCCAGTCACTTAGGAATTGAGTCGGTATCCCACTGACTTCTGCCTAATAGGCTGTCTTGCCAGCATTAGTCCCAGCAGTGGGGCAGTTCAAGGTAACCTCATCAACTATAACTTCTCCAGGGTCTGCCTGGATTCCAGAAATCACATCTGGGTAATAAAAATGCCTAATATTTGAAGCTTTTCCTGTTCATAAGTATTTTCACATATATTTCCTGCTCTGCACAGTGGGCTGCTACCATCAAAAAATAATTTACTGCCATGCATCTGAAAAATACAAAATACAATGGCCACACAGAGTTTTAGAGAAGGGGATGAAGGAAACTGACCTTCTCTGGGCACTCACTATGTGCTGGGTGCAATTGAAAAGGAAACGGAGGAGCTGTGTAATCAGAAAAAAAAAAAACGGTTCTGATTCCCATTGAGCTCCAGGTTGGGAGCCCTGGTGGTCTAATGAGCTACAAGTTGGGTTGCTCGCTGCAAGGTCAGTGTTTGAAACCACCAGCCGCTCTCTGGGAGAAAGCTGAGGTGTTCCACTCTTGTAGAAACGCACAGGGGCAGTTCCACACTTTGGCGTATAGTCAAGACGAGTTGCAATCCACGTGCTGGCAGTGGATCTCTTTTTAGGTGACAGCCTCTACGTGCCACGATTCCCTCAATGTATACAACGGTGCTGGGGAGGTAGGCTTTGAAGGATTCTTGTGACAAACCTTAGTCTCCACCATCCTGAGACCAGGAGCACTAGATCGGCCCGACTACCACTACCACAAACTTCTCTGCAAAGGGTCCCCGAGGGGCCCTGGAAAGGTGGCAGAAAAATGTGGAGCAAAACTCAAAATCATAAACGAGATCAGGTGCACTGGTCAGAAACAGACAGGTGGGACCCCTGGGACGATGGCCCTCGTCACCCTTCCGGTCTGGAACTGAGTTCACCTCTGTGGCCGATTAGTCACTCATTTAAGATCCAAAGGGCAATGGCAGTGTGGGTTAGGAAAGGAGTTGGATTGGAAAACAAAGACAAGCAAAACAAGAGGAACCAAAACACGAAAAGCACACAAGAAAAGCAAGCAAAGCCTCCAGCACCGGGCACCACACAGAGCAGCGGCCCCTCAGTAACCAGCGCCCTCCTGCTTGCCGTAACCTTCCTACCTTACCGCGGACTCACCATGGGGGCGGAGGAAGTCAGGCCAGCGCCCCCGTCAGCACTCCCACTTGAAGTGGCTGCCATCCAGAAGAGCGTGAATCTCGAGCTCACGTCCCTGGGGCTCTGTGGGGAACCGGAGGGTCTAGTACAGTTGGGTTTCTAATCCTTCACAATGATCCAGACCCAGCCTAACTTGCACACAGATGTAGGCTTGGCTTGAGCATAAGCTTCCCTTCAGAATCTCAAAAGCTCCAGTCTCAAATTGTCACGGTGCACGCGTGTGTGTTCACAAATGTGCCCCCACGTACCTGCACAGGGGAAGCAGGGGGGGGGGGAGGGCGGAATGGGAGCTACGGAAGGCAGCTACCAACTGCCCTTTCTAAATTCCCCACACACTGTGAAGCTCGGTGCCGGGCAGATGCTTTAGACGAGTCCAGGATCCCCAGCTGCTCTCAGTTCCTGGGTGTCCTACTGAGCAGTCAGACCACACACGGCTGTGAACAGCCAGCCGGGCATAGCTTTACAGGCCAGCCTCTGTCTGCCGCCCCTCCTTCCACCCTCTCTTGGGGGGCTCCTCTTGAAGGCCCTCACAGCTTTGGGCCAGCCCCCATTTAGAGGGCTCAGCCCTTCCTGCGAGGCTTTCTCTCGGAAAGCTTTTGCTTCATAGTTCGGGAATCACAAAGCAGTTCCAGGGTCCCCCGGGCCCAGCTCTGGGGCCTTCTAGCTTTCATTGGCCCCAAGCAATAACCTCTCCTTGGTACTAACACTCCTCTTCAACAAACATGCTGTGCATCTGTGGTCAGCCTCGGGTCCTCCGCGACCACCAGCCCTCTCTTCCTACTGTATTTGGAAAGCTCATTGAGGTTGCATTTTGTACCCCCAAGTTTGCTTCTTTCTCTCTTAGCTCACCCATCGGCTTTTAGCTCCTTATATTTCTGTTTATTCTCTACTATTTGCAAGGGAAACCCATCTGAATGGGGAAGAGCGCTCTCAAACCTGTACTCTTCCTGGTTTGTTCCTCACGTTGATAGAAATTAGACAGTTAACTCTGTTGGGCTCACGCACAGGCCCGGCCGTGTTCTGGTCTGTTGTGCACAGGGTCACTATGGGCTGAAAGGACTGCATGGCCCCCAACAACACTCTTCTGAGTGCCTCCAGATGGGGTCCAGCTGCCAACCTTTCAGCTAATGGCGCTGCTCAAGCAGAAGCCGGCGACCACATGGCCAAGGACATTCATGCAGAGCGGTCTCTGATGTCTCTTTCAATACTAGTAGTGTCGGATCCCATGGGAGTCTTTCACTGGACATGGAAGACTCCACTGAAATTTGGAAATTTTCATGTATTTCTAGCTCTTCCATTTATGAATGGCATTTTAGAGGCTAATCTTGTTACTCAAGCAGGACTTCAAACTAGTTTAAAATTGTTCAGTCACTGATGACAGAAACAAGGGCCATGAACGTGTTGCATAGCAACCAAATCTCTTGCGTGCTGGAGTTTCCCAGAGTCGGATATAGGTAGTGGTGGCCTGCTCATGGAGCCTGGTGGTGGAGTGGTGCTAAGTTGGGCTGTGATTTGCATGGTGGGCAGTTTGAAACCACCAGTAGCCCCACAGGAGAAAGACTGAGCTCTCTGCTTCTGTAACAGTTACCGTCTCGGAAACCCAGAGGGGCATCACTATGAGTCAGCATTGACTGGATTGATGAGACGTGTCCAACTGCGCTATTTTGAATGTGTGCTGGTTCACCGCCATCCTTAAGCCCGTTCCTGGTTCCCACCTGGGTCAAAATTCCATGCACAAGAGATTTGGTTGCTATATATGCTGCCCTTGTTTCCACTGGCCGTAACGGAACAACGTGTTTCAAATTGGTTGCTGTCCTGTTTTCAATTTGCAGGGCAACTCTAACTGGTTTTCATCATTCTCTACTCCCTGCCACCGAGCTGATGCCAATCATAGCAACTGCATAGGACCGGGCAGAACTGCCCTGGCGAGTTTCTGAAACTGTAACTGTTGGTGGGAGTGGAAAGCCTGGTCTCTCTCCCGTGGAGCAGCTGGTGGTTTCCAATCGCCGGCTTGTGGGTTGCTGCCCAACGTGTAACCCCTGTGCCACAAAAGGATGAATTCCATTCATGTAAGCTTCCGACTCTCATCATCTACTGAGGTGGAAGAACTCACTGCTTTTATCTCACAGATGGTACAGTATCAAAATGGATTCCTCAGAATCCCAGAATACTGGTCACATACTGGTCAACCACCCAACTAGCCCATTTAACCACTGTCTGCCTGTCCATCCCATCCCATCCATTCCATCCATCCATCCATCCATCTATCCATCCATCCATCCATCCATCCATCCATCCATCCATTTTCCCATTTATCCCTCATTTATTGAACAATGATGTACTTGTTACTGAATGGAATTATAAAAGCGATTCTGTTATTGACTCTGCTCTTAAAGAGTTAACAGTTTCCGAGGAGACACATGAGTACATGCATATACAAGGTGCTGGAGTCACTTTTCATTTTCTATGAAGGACCAGAAAGAAATAGCGTAGGCTTTGCAGACCACACAGGGTCTCTGCTGCATACTTGTCTCTGCTTGCCCCTCCCCCATCCAACTATTAAAACACTTGAAAACCATTCTTAGCTCAAGCACTTTACATAAACAGGTTGTGGCTGAATTTGGCCCATGGGCCCTAGTTTGCTAACTCCTGAAATGTAATAAAGCGTAAAGTTATAACCTTCTAGAAGTTGAGTTTGGAGTGAGTTTTAAAAGTTGGGTTTGATCAGGGCTTACGGAAATGGGTGGGGCATTCTGGGTGGAAGCTCATTCGCATTACACTCTGCCCCTGTTTTCTAGTCTTAGATTGGAATTCCTAAACGAGTGCCAGTTTCTCCCGGGAATGCCTTAAAAGCGCAAAATTTCAAGTCTATTTCCAAAACCAAACCCGCTGCCACTGAGTCAGTCAATTCCTATTCATTGTGGTGACCCTCTATAGGGTGTCCGAGGCCATACATCATAACGGGAGCAGATAACCTCATCACCAATCAACCAACCAACCAAACAACCAACCAAACTCACGGTCGTCAGTTAAGGCTGACTCACAGTAACCCCATAGGACAGGGTCAAACTGCCCCTGTGAGTTTCTGAGACTTTAACTCTTAAGGAGAGTAGAAAGCCCTGTCTTTCTCCCATGGAGCTGCTGGTGGTTTCAAACTGCTGCCTTTGCAGTTAGCAGCCCAACGTATAACCACTATGCCACCAGGGCTCCTCATGCAGGCCCACAGTGGTTTTCAAATTTTAGTGTGCATCAGATTCAACTGAACTAAATAAACTATGGAAACAGATGCTGGTCCTCACCCCCAGGATGTTGATGCTGCTATTTTGGAGGACCGCACTTTCAGAAACACTGTTTTAGAGAGTGGTGGGGAAGCAGAGGTAAAAGACGCAATTCTGTTGTAACATCTGAGAAAATTGTGATGAAGAACAGAAGCCATGGAGGTAGAAGTCCGGTAGATGTCAGGGGGTAGAAGAGGAAGTACATCTTTGGCGCATGGAGCCTTTGTAAAGCACAGGCTCCTTCCTCTTAGCATCTGGTCTCAGAAAGGGCTTTGTGTTTTTCTTTCCCTCCAGGAGCACTGAGTCTTGTCTGGCTCACCCCACTGGAAGCAGCAAGTCATTGTAGGCAGGTGTGTAGTGCAGAGGATCACCTCTTCTGAATCTCGGCTATCGGTGTACATTCTGTCCTGCTGCTGATAATTTGCATATGTTTTAATTACTCTTACCAATGGCCTCCTCTGCATTATGCCTGGGACTACCTTCTCTGGTCAGGCTGAATAAATACTAAATCAATAGCGCGGCTCTAGTTCAGCATTTAAACGAAAGTGACTTGTGAGAAGTTAGCTGTGGAGCGCAGTGAGGCCGAGCTGTGCAGGGAGGCTGCAGGGAACGGGGAGCTGAGAGTCCACAGAGCAATCTCAGCAGACGCTGCGGGCAAGCAGACACAGGAGGGGCCATTAATCTGGCAGACAATGAATGGTCAAAGGCAATTAGCTTGCCTGGGGTTGTAGCAAGCCAATGAAGTATGCAGTATGGCAATTGAGGGTCTAGTCTACAGGCAGGGTCATTGCTAGGGAACTCAAAAGGAAGACAAGACCAGGGACATTAGCAGTGGAGGAGCCACCTGGGGCTAGCATGAAGAAAAGGTGGAGGGGGTGGGGTGGGTTTGTACTATGAGTCCCCATGAGTATTCATTACTCATTACCCTGCAAGTGTCCAGGTGTGACTGCGCACTTGCCAGGGCTTCACATGCTGTGACATGAGAACACAATGTTGAAAATGACCTAGAGGCTTCAGTTGTGTCCCCATATGGGTACATACACACACACACACACGCGCACACACACATGCACTCTCCTCTTACAATTGCCAAGTCCAGCCTGGCAGAAGGATAGGCTGAGGGTTGCCTGATTAAATAACGCTGAGACCAAATGCCTAGCCGTTGGTGGAGCTGTAACAGAGATGGATCTGAACTTCAGTTTCGGGGGCTTCCTTCCACATTGTTGGACCCGCTTGGTTTCCCCCTGTCACACACGTCATTCACACGCACATTCTCAGGCTCTGCTCATAGGCACCAGACAGCCCTGCTAATGGTTCTTATCTGCAGCGACACCTTCCCCAGACACCTTCATTTACTCACCCTCCCTCACTGGATTCATTCCCACCGATTCAGCACGACCTCCTGCCTCTAAACATCACTTCAGACGATAAAGTGCCTCTCCTGGCTTCTGCCCCTGCTGTCTGCAGGGGCATGCTAGCTCTGCCATGCTAATAAAAAAAGGATCACGTACCAATATTGGCGTGACGGAGTTAGAGCCCAACCCAAAGCAGAGAATCCTACCGTGGGATGCAGGTTTGTGGCTGTGGTGTCCCCGCCTTCAGGACCAGCCCATTTATCTCTCTTTGTTCCACTCTCTCTCTCCTCCTGCACAACGCTGCAATCACACACATACTGTGGGTTGGGTTGAGTGGGGGGGGGGAGAGGACAGCCTAATTTCCTGATGATTATGTTGTTACCTAGCAACAACCAATCAGGGGCTGGGCTTTTTGCCTGCAGTATTTCATGCAAATAGTTTGGAGAAATTGCAGGGTAACCCAGGCTGCTTAGTCTATCTTCTCAGGGGACACATTACAGAATATAACCAATCCCAAAAGGGGACCATTGACGCCAGGCACATGCTTCATGTAGCAAGCCATCTGATCCCCGTCTTCCCCCCCACCGCCCAGGCTGAACCCCTTACAAAAGATTTCGGGTTTCACAGACACACATTCAGGGAGGCCGAAAAGTTGAAAAGAGGTTCGTTAGCAGTCATCCTTTACCCCCTGAATCTCTGCGCTGATAACTGGAGGCCAGGGCAATCTCTGACAAACTGCCATCTCAAGAATGCAAAGCCTATCATATGCTCAGTAGCTGTCTGTGGAAACAAGGAAGGAGAGTGGTCCATCACCCTCCTTACAGAGAGCAGCTAAGCATTGCTAGCCGGATCTAAGGACCTTGTCCATGCCCATGCTGGCCTATGTCATATGGGAAAATCCATGAGTTTCAACTGCATTCCTCCCGGTGCTGTCAAATCCTCATTCAGAGAGTGGGTGAACCATGTGACATCCCATCATTGATCCTGCTGCTGCTGAGTCCATTTCAACTCATGGTGTTCAAAAATCAAGCTCACTGCTATTGAGTCCGTTTTGACTCCTAGCGACCCTGTAGCACAGGGTAGAATTGCCCCTGTGGGTTTCCAAGATGGTACATCTTTCAGGGGGTAGGAAGGGGGTTGGGAAACCGCATCTTTTTCTCTTCCCTGGAGCAGCTGGCAGCTTCAAATTGCGGAACTTGAGGCTAGAAGTTCAAGTGGAACCAGGATGCCACCATGCATTACCGAGTAGAAGGCTCTCATAGGGGCTTCTTTTTCTTTTTAGATTAATCACTTTATTGGGGCTCTTACAAATCTTCTAACAATCCATCATTCAATTGTATTGATTAAGCACACTTGTACCTATGTGGCCAGCAACATTTCCAAAACAATTTCTTTCTACTTGAGCCCTTGGTATCAGCTCTTCTACTTTCCCCTCCCTACCCATCCTCGTGAATCCTTGATCAGTTATATTTTGTTATTGTTATTTCGTGTCTTACACTGTCCATTGTCTCCCTTCACCTACATTTCTGTTATTCTTCCCCCTTGGGTGGGGGAGCTATATATCCAATCTTGTGATGGGTTCCCACTTTCTCCCCCTCCCCGCTACCCTCACGATATCACTACTCCCATGACTGTTCCTGAGGGTTTTATCTGTCCTGAATTCCATGTGTGGAGAGCTTGTCTGTACCAATGTGTGTACAGATCTGGTCTAGCCGGATTTATAAGGTAGAACTGGATTATAGTAGTTGTGTGTGGGGGGAAGCATACAGGAAGAATGATATGTGTTTTGTCGGTGCTAAACAGCACTCTGGTTGAACTGCCCCTTCCTTATAACCCTTCTGTGGGGAGATGTCCAACTATCTATAGATGGGTTTTTGGATCTCCACTCCAACCCCCCTCTTTTTCATCGTTATAATTGTTTGGGATCTTTTGACACCTGATACCTGATCCAGTTAGACACCTCATGATTACACAGGCTGGTGTGCTTCTTCCATGTGGATATATTTGCTTCCCTGCTAGATGGCTGCTTGTTTAACTTCAAGCCTTTAAAACTCCAGATGCTATATCTTTTGATAGCCGGGCACCACCCACGTTCTTCACCACATTTGCTTATGCACCCGTTTTGTCTTCAGCCATCATGTTGGGAAGGTGAGTCTCAAAGAGTGCCAGGTTATTAGAATAAAGTGTTCTTGTGTTTAGGGAGGACTTGAGTAGAGGTCCAAAGTCCATCTGCTATCATAATACTTAACAAATAAATATATGTATATTGGCCTCTATCTCATAGGGGTTTCTTGGCTGTAATCTTTACAGAAGCAGATTGCCAGGGCATTTTCCCACAGCACTGCTGGGTACGTTCAAACAACCAGTCTTCAGGTCAGTAGTAGAGCATAAATTGTTAATTCAACCCATTGCCATGGACTCAATTGCAAATGGAAGTGTCTGGAACTCCTTAAGAGTCTCTCCCTGACCCGCCCTCCACCACCAGGGACTGGGCATTGGATGTAAAGCATTGCTGAGACCCATGTGCACTAACTCTTGATAGGACTTTGGTACCATGTAAAGTGGACTCAGAAGACAGAGTTTCCCAGATTTTCTCCTCTGGGCATGGTGCTGGGGGATAGGGAAGGGAAATGTCAGGTGGTAGGGATCAATGTTCAGTGCTCAGTAGCCCACAGCCCATGAAGGCAAGAACAAGCTACGGCTTCCACTGCCAGAGAGTTCTCTTCATGCCCAGCATCTTACAGAGACAAATTGTTGGTTTGAGGGTTCAGTAAACACTCCATTTTCTTTTAATTCCACTTTCACAAAATGTTTGAAGCCTCTTCATAGACAGAGCGGCCCAAGGCACCAGTGAGGATGGAAAGCAACGGAAAATCTATGCTGTTGATTTGCTGCTGCTATTGGCTGCCATTGAGTTGGCTCTGACTCAGGGCACACTTACATATAACAGAATGACATGGTGCCTGTCAGCACTATCTTCATAATTGCTGGAATGTTTCAGTCCATATTGATTTGTATTTTTTTGCAGATATATGAAAGTTAATTATACTCTAATTGTTAAAGGCATTCATGATCTCATCATCCGAGTCATATTATGAAACCAAAGAAAAGAATTGTCGATCGTCACTTTGTCCAGAAAGGATTACTTAAGGAATCCCACTCATCCCATGGAGCTGGAACATCTCTAAGCTCTCAGACATATTTATCCTTATAGCCTTAGAATACATAGTATGAAATCCATTTACAGAAGAGAAAGCCGATGAATAACTTGCTCAAAGTTACAAAGCGTGCGTGCACACACACGGGGTTTTCTTGATTCAAAAGCCTACACTGTGATGAACAGAAAATCTTCCACAAAACCCCCCCAAAAAACCCCAACATCAACCAAACTTTAAGGGAGTAGAGAGCCCTATCTTTTTCTCCAGGAGTGGCTAGTGATTTCAAACTGCTGACCTTGAGGTGAGCAGCTCATTGGAAAATCTTAGGCTACCCCAAATCTTCCCAGTAGTAAAAGTAAAGGAAAACGGGAGCAGCAACAGAAAGGCACTGTCCAAAGTCAAAACCCAAACAACTCTGCATTTTTAAAGGTCTTCTACCCAGACTGAAATGTTAAACTCTCGGTATCTCTGACCTCTGCTGCCCATTAGAACCACTGGTGAGCACATCAGAAAGGCTATGGCGAAGCCCAACCAGACCAACTAATTAAGGTGATCCGGGGGCGGGAGGGGGCTGGAGGGTAAGCAGCGAGGGGGAGGGTAGGTAGTGCTTTTGGAAAACTTCCCAGGAATGGCACAACCACTTTGGAAAATATCCTAACAGTTCCTAATAAACAATTTTCTTAAAACCCAGAAATTCCATTTCTAAGAATTTATTCAAGAAAAATGAAAGAGAAAAAAAAACAACAAAAAAAGAAAAATGAAAGTGGCTCACAGAAAGTCTTGTATAAACATCTTTACAGCAGCTTTATTTATGGAAGATAAACCAAACAAACAAACAAACTGGTATAGTATAGAACACTACTCATCAGACTATTGACATATGCAACATGGGAACATATCTGAGTAGGGGTTGCCTCTGGAAGGGGCACAGAGAGGGACAGAGGTGCAGAATGAAGAGGAAAGAGCCAGAGAGAACTTCTGGGGTGTAATATCAATGTCCGACATGTTGATAGAGGTTCAGATTACACTGGTGTATGCATCTGTCAGAACTCATAAAACAGTGTACTTTAGGTTTGTGTATTTCACTGTCTGTAAATTTTATTTCAGAAGCAAAAGAAACTATAAACAAATAATGACTTCTAGTTAATATGCTTGCTGAAGTGTCTTAGGAGTAAAGTATACTGGTGCCTCAGCTGCATTTGAAATAAAAATAAATGGACTGATGAATGAATAGAGAGATGGATAGTTGAGTATATATGTGACAAACCAAGTACTGTAAAATGTTACTTGTCGACTCTAGATAGTGACTACAAAAAGGATTCAAAAACATTTATGGAAAAATTGAATTCTTAATGAAAATTTTCCATGAACCTTTAGAAACTGTGGAATTCTTTTAATGGAATTTTCCCATGAACCTTTGGAAGCTCCCTTTTATATGAATATCTATAATGCTTTCAAATTCTCTGTACCTTAAGGTTTTTACATCATAAAATTTGAAGCAAACGCTCCCCAGAGATTCTGATGAAGATTAACTCCTTAACTTGGAAGGCATTAAAAATAAGACTGGGGAAGAGCTGTCTTCTCACAATAGAGTAGACTTTAAAAAAATAATTCTATTGGGGGCTCTTACAGCTCTTATCACATTCCATACATCACTTGTATCAAGCACATTTGTACATCTGTTGCCGTCATCATTTCAAAACATGTTCTACAAGATCCCTTGGCAGAAGCTCCTCTTTTTCAATAGAGCAGACCTGCATGACGGGCAGGGGGCGAGGTTTCCAGGATCTTCACCTGCTGACCTTCTGTGACTCGAAAGAGGAGCAACAACGGCGAACGTCCATTAAATATCTGCTGGACAGGAAATGTATGAAATATAACTCCAAGAAAAGTTGAGGTTGTAAAAAATGGAATGTGTACAGATCAATATTTTAGGCCTTAGGTGAGCTGAAATGGATTGACCATTTTGAATCAGACATTCCTAGAGTCCACTATGTTGTGAATAATAAACTGAAGAGAGAGGAACAGCATCACATTCATTGTCAAAAAGAACATGTCAAGATTTATCCTGAAAAGAGCTAGGAGGCAAAGGGTATTTATAGCGGTCTAAATACAGACACGTACATATGTAAATATATTTATATATGAGGATGGGGAAATAGATGTATGTGCATATATTTATGGGTTTAGTATTAAGGTAACAGAGGGACATTGGGCCTCCACTCAAGTACTCCCTCAATGCAAGAATACTGTTCTATTAAACTGGCATTCCATGATGCTCACCTTCCCAACACAATCGTGCATAAGCAAATGTGGTGAAGAAAGCTGATGGAGCCCGGCTATCAAAAGATATAGCATCTTGGGTCTTAAAGACTTGACGGTAAACAAGCAGCCTTCTAGCTGAGAAGCAACAAAGCCCATATGGAAGAAGCACACCAGCCTGTGCGATCACGAGGTGCTGAAGGGATCAGTTATCAGGCATTATAGAACAAAAAATATCATTGTGTGTGCACCTCCATTACACGATCGCTGAAGACAAATGGGTGCATAAGCAAATGTGGTGAAGAAAGCTGATGGTGCCTGGCTATAAAAAGATTAGTGCCTGGGGTCTTAAAGGCTTGAAGGTAAACAAGTGGCCATCTAGCTCATAAACAACAAAGTCCACATGGAATAAGCACACCAGCCTGTGCGATGATGAGGTGTCGAAGGAATGAGGCATCAGGCATC